>NC_063196.1:21135391-21294489 GCF_017589495.1 Alosa alosa
ACATTGTGTACCTCCTCCCCCCAGGGAAGGACCGTCCATGAAGCATGATGTAAAGGTAGACTGCTCAGTTCAGTAGAACTATGGGACAGCAGTGCCCAATTTGCTTGAAGCAATTTGCCTTTGCCTCCAGACTTCAGCGCCATCTTCTTATGCACGAAGGGCAGAAGCCGTACTCCTGTGTGCTGTGCTCAAGAGATTTCTGCCAGTCGGCAGATCTGAAGAGGCACTTGGAGACCCATGTAAATCTCGACCCCAATGCAAGAACTGATGAAGAGGTGGATTTATACCCACCACCCACAGCTGCAAGGGATTTGTCTGTCCAGGACAGCCACCTTTTGGAATCCAGTCATGACAACTCCTCGGGTTATTTCAATCTCAGCGAACAACCAGAGATGACTGGCAGCATAACTGACCCCTGGAATTGTTACAGATGGAATGACACAGAGGTTTTCACAGAAAGTGAAAAAATGAAGGAAAAAGTATTCAGTTCTCCTAGGAACCCCAACAAACAACCCAGGCAAGGCACTGTCGCCAGGGGAAGGCCTCATCAGTGTATGGTTTGTTCAAAACATTTTGGTTCTCCATATAAACTGAAGAGACACCAGCTCATCCACACAGGTGAGAGACCCTTTAAGTGCTCTCTCTGTGACAAAGCATTTACACAGCTGTCCCACCTGAAACTTCATTCAAAGTCTCACTGCAGAAGGAATTCTGTGAAACTCCCAGTAGTTGTGTTAGATCACCCGAAGAGTCCAACACAGAGTCGATCAGCTGAGTCATATCCCACCCATTTGCATGGTAAGACTGCTATTAGTAGCCCAACACATGCAGACGTGTCAGAGGTTGCAAAGCCTCCTGGCTTCACACTTGCAGACAGCTCACCTTCAGAAATTTGGGAACAAGCTCTTGCTAAGCCCTCCTATGTGGTAGAATCTCCATGTGAGATTATACAGGTCAGTGAGCAGCATCTTACTTTACAAGTGAAGGCCTCATATGCCTACGATGACATTCCCACACTTGACCAAGCCACAACTGGTAAACTGAGTGACTACAAAGGTCAGAGATCAGATGTATCACCTCCCAAGAAACTTAGCCAAAGCATATCTGAAGTAGAAGTGCACAGTCATTTAGATGATGATCAAATGGTTCCATCTTATGTTTCAAAACCTCATGAGTTATTGGTCACTGGACAAGATGAAAGGTCATCCAAAAAAGGCTCATATGAATGTCAGACTTGTTTCAAGAGTTTTTCGGTTCCTTCCAAGCTGCACAGGCACATGTTGACTCATACTGGACAGAGGCCCTTTTCATGTCATATTTGTGCCAAATCGTTTAGGCAGCTGTGCCACTTGAAGCTTCACTTGCACACCAAAGTTTGCCTTAAGCAACCCAGCAAGTCAGTCAAGAGAAAAGTGAGGAACATCTTTCATAATTACCCTAAAGAAAGTGGATCTTTGACCACTGTGCCCAAAATTGATGCACACAACGATATGAATGATTGCACAACTGCAGCCCAGAACTGCTGTAGTTTGGGTACTTGTGTGCCAAACTTCTTAGCGGTTAACAGGGTCAGAGGAAAACCATCAAATTCAATTGAGCCCATACCCCATCATTCTGTGTACCATAGCCAATATGGGTCAAAACCTTCTGACCAAACGTCAGAGAAGAGTCTCTCCGATTTACCTGAGACTGTCAGTTTAAACTGCAGAATTGTCCACGAATGTCCTGTGTGCTTTAAATACTTTAGTTCCCCATCCAAGCTGAAAAGACACTGCTTGATTCACACAGGCCAAAGACCCTTCCAGTGTTCCATGTGTCAGAGAGCTTTTAGGCAGCTTGTCCATTTGAAGGTCCACTACAGGGTTCATGAGAGATCAGGAAGGAAGACGCCCTATTTGCAAAGGCAAGGGTTTAAAAACCACCACAGTCGAGCATCAACCCCTCAACAGAAAGCCTTCAACGTGCAACCAGTGTGGTTGGAAATTCAGACATCAAACTCACCTTACTGTTCACCTTCAAAGCCACAAGAGCTTAGTTGGAACTACACCTGTCAGTACCCTGATAAAAACATCTAAACACCAAAATCAAATGTCTTCAGAAGTACAGAAAACTAATGAACCTACTAAAGAATGTATCTCTGGTCAGAGTGTGTGTATTGGAAGAAAAAATCTAGATAATATCCCATGCAAAACTCAGCGTGACTCCTTGACCAGTGATATCAGAACACACAAACAAAGTCCATACTGTTGCTCTGTATGTTTCAAATGCTTTGATTGTCCATCAAGACTGCACAGACATTCCTTATGTCATTCGGGACTGAGGCCATTCAAGTGCCTGTTGTGCTCCAAAGACTTTAGACAGAGGGCCCACTTGAAGGTACATAGGTGCCAGAGCAAGGAAGAAACACGATGGTCAAATGGTCAAAGTCAGTCTGCCAAGTACTGTTACCCAGCAAAAGGAGATAATGTCAAACCTGTTAATGTAATCCCAATGGAAGGATCCTCCAATAGAGATCAAGTGGACCTTAATGCTTCCTTGGATTTTGTTAGGGGAAAAAGGTACCCTCCAGTCATACTAGAACCCACATATGTTCAGCAGAAGACTACAGTAAAACCTACAAAACAGCAAAAAGGACATCCTTGTACAATATGCAAGAGGCACTTCAGTGTTCCCTCCAAACTTGCTAGACACTTATTAATTCATATGGGCGTAAAGCCGTTCACATGTCAAGTTTGTGGCAGGTCGTTTAGACAGTCATGTCATCTGCAGACTCACCTGAATGTTCACAGGAAGAGGAAGTTCGTTGGAACTCTGAGTAGTGGAGAGAATGGTAGGCAAGATGCGGCTTCCAAACCAGACCATCAGTTTCAACCTCAAAACAACAGCCTCCTGAAACTAAGCACAGTCACAAAGCAAAACACCATTAAGAGCAGTACACCTCAAAGCCATAGCTTGGAGCGTCGGGTATCTGTAAAGGAAGCAGGAGGTAAAAGTGAGCAATTGTTTCCATCAAAGTATAATCAGAGTTTAGCCAAAAATGGCTGTGATGTTAGATATGTAGAGACGACTTCAGATCAGTGGCATGGAAACACGTCTTCACAATCTCACAGTTTCCATACACATGAGGGAAATGGGGGGCTATTTGTCGACAGAGAAGTTAACTACGCCCCTGAATTTACCCCAATGCACCCGATTCTACATAGAGTACAGAATAGCAATGCTGATGCATATCCTGAAAATCAAATATTTATTGACCCTTCCAATAATACCACTGAACCGTATAAGCATACTCCATTCAGAAGTGAACGAGCATCATCGTCAGTGGGAATGCAGATACCTGTTAGGAAAAGAGCAAATCGCTGTTCAATTTGCCTCAAGAAGTTTGACTCTCCGTCCAAACTGGCAAGGCACTTCCTTATCCACATGGGGCTCAAGCCTTATAAATGCCAGGTTTGCTCAAAGTCTTTCAGGCAGCTCTGCCACCTGCAGACTCACAAGAAAGTACATGACAAGAACACTCAGAACTTGGTCTCTGGTAGTGCAGTAAGTCAGCCCGCTAGTGGGGATGTAGAGTCTGCAAGTAACAGTTTTGATGCAGTTCTTCAACAAGGCGATCCAAGCCAGAGTCTGCATTTTCCACAAATTGACACCTCCCGTGACAAGGATCATCATGAAAGTAGCCAGTCACTTATCTCTTTTGTCAATGAACCTGGCCATTCAGAGTTGAACATTTCAGATAATGGTTTTGCTAATGTCAGTGATCACAAGCAAGAAGCTAATTATTTCATGATACAGCCATTGACACAACTCCCGTCAGCTCAAAACAAGGAAGATTTTACTGATTCACAGCAAAACATAGCAAGGGTGTTACCAAGTCAACTGCCTCGACAGAACCATGATCCCCAGGAGATCAGACAAACCACTACTTCCCCTGCTGGCCCCACACATACAGTTGCAAATGCCACACTGGAACATACTGGAAAGGAACAGAAAGCAGAAGAATGCCATAGCGCCAATCAGTTTGAATACTTCATGGAGAAGGTGAAAGTCTCTGGAGATGATGGACTGGATTTGGCAGAGGTCTCTCATACCCCTAGCTCTTATTCTGCTCTGGCACACCTCAAAGAGGAGGTTTTTGAGCTGCAGTTTGAAATGGAAGGGGTGGATAGTCGCCTGTCTAAGCCTCCCAACGACTTGCTCATCTGCCCAGGCTGCAGTCGGTGCTTCGCTACAGAGCGGAAGCTCAGCTCCCACAAGTGTGCGTCACGACAGACTGAAGAGCTTGAGAAGCCAAAAAGTGGTTACCAGTGTGCCATCTGCTTCAAGAGTTTTCAGGTGCCATCTAAGCTAAAGAGACATTATGTCATCCATACAGGACACAGGCCCTTTCAGTGCTCAGTTTGTTCAAAGACCTTCACCCAGTCTACCCATCTAAAGACTCACCTTCACACTCACAAGTAGGAAAAGGAGTCAAAGAGTGTTAAAGCACTCAGAAATGTACTCTTGTATAACACCTTAAAGTAAAAATGTTATATCCAGGTTCATTATGTTTCTGATGAAAATATATTGTGGTTACCACATTTGTAAATAGTTGGCCCTATGTGAGTGTTTATAGGAAAGAAAATGTAGTTGTTGATATTAAAAATAATCCTTGCACTATTTATGACATTCTGCTTGATATGCAAGCAGTAGTTTTGAGTTTTACATTTATGACAGTATGTTCTCTCAACCTTGATATTTATTTTGATTCACCTTTGTATGTGTACATATTTCCATAAAAAATATTTACTGTAATAAACATGTGAATGAATGTATCTGTTGTATATATTTAGGATAGATATAGTCTAACTGTTGCACTTTTCATTGCTGGACTTATTTGAGACTAGGAATTGTGACCTGGAAATCATGGTAACCTAGACTAAATTAAGGTTTACATGAGAAAAGTATTGCTATTGCCTGGAAAATGCTCTTACTCACCAAACTTATGTAAGGCAAACAGTCATATAGATAGTGCACTGATGCACATACATAGGCTTAGGGTAGTGAACTATAATCTGTTATCCCATATTATTCCAATCATATCCACTAGGTGGAGACCTATTACAAGCTCAAATGACCAGTTCCATTTGCTCAAAAGTGTTGAGAGTTCACAGAGGGTTGGCTCAAATGACTTTGTTTAATTAGAATGTCTATCATGATATTCTGTGGTTCATAAAAGATAAATTGGTAAAGCAGAATGCAAAATTCAAATATTGGTCTTTCAGTTAAATATAGCAAACAAATGTAACTATGCAATGCAATGCATAAAATTGTCCTCTTGTCAGGAAAAAATGTAAATGTGTAAATTTCTAAGCATCGGATCATGGTTTGCTTTTGAGCGTAGAAATCTCTGTAGCTCTCTGTAGCTGCCCTGTAATGCTGTTAATAAGCTGTTCAACAGGAAACAGATCCTCTTACACAAAGCCCATCCTCTGAGATCTGAGAGGATGTTACAGTTAGGTATGTAGCTCCTCATTTCATTAGTGCAGTATATGTGAGCCTGTCAACATTTTACATGACAAGAGGAAAAATACTTAGTGGGGTGGTGCTAGTGGTGGTGGTGCTGGGGAATTCTGTAGACCTCCCATAATGATGACAGTCAGAACAGTGAAAGGATAGTGAAAATTATTCTTGTCAATTTCCTTCATCTGGATTGTTAGTTTCAGGTGTTTTAGTCATTCTCGAAAGTTAGAAAACAGTTTTGTTTTAACAACAAAATCTTCAATATCTTCAACCTTATAGCATTAAAACAAAATAATTCCTCATAAATTTGAAAAACAAAGTAGAAAAACAAAAACAAAGCATTTTCTATATTACTATAGGCATATGCAATATGTTTACAAGAGAACTACTCACCAGTGATTAATAATACAGATAGATTGATGCCTTCTCATGAAAATAATGTGTTAAATAGTATATAAATAGTGTTGCTTTAACATAAATCAAAGAAATATGCTGCAAGTCTATTTTTGAGCAAGAAAAAAAAATGACAATGGAGTACAAATGCATCACTGATAAGCGCCTGGCAACTGAATAGAAAGTAAATATCTCGTAACACTCGTGTCAGCGAGCGGTCGTATCATGTGAGGTACGCACAATGCAATGGAAGGCAGGTTTATTTATATTGTACATATATTCCATTCCATAATTCAATGGAATGGGCAATTCAAGTGTGGAAAGAGAAGCACAATCCGTCTATTCTGTTTCGGCGTAAATCCCCCCCCATCCCAGGCTGTGGGTTTTGGCTCGGCGCTGAAGGTTTCCTTGTGTCCACTATCGCTCTCACTGCCGGCTGCCATCATGCCACGGGACCTGGGGAAGGATTGAGCTGAGGATTAATTTTGGTTATTGTGGCAATCTAAATTAAAATCTCCCTAAATTAAATGTTTTCCGTCTTTAGTCAAGGCCACTAGAAATCGCAATCACTGTAATGGGACAGTTAAAATGTGTGTGTCTGCTGTGTGAGTGTGTGTGTGAGAGAGAGAGAGAGTAAGTGAGTGTGTGTGTGTGAGAGAGAGAGTGAGTAAGTGTGTGTGTGTGTGTGTGTGTGTGTGTGTGTGAGAGAGAGAGAGAGAGAGAGAGAGAGTAAGTGAGTAAATGAGTGTGTGTGTGTGAGAGAGAGAGAGAGAGAGTGAGTGTGTGTGTGTGTGTGAGAGAGAGAGTAAGTGAGTGTGTGTGTGTGAGAGAGAGAGAGAGAGAGAGTAAGTGAGTGAGTGTGTGTGTGTGTGTGTGAGAGAGAGAGAGTAAGTGAGTGTGAGTGTGTGTGTGTGTGTGTGCAGTGCACCTGGGGCCCATGTTTCTGCAAGTCTCAAATTGCATTTCACTCATGATCAAATGACATCTTGTCCTCTGTGGTTCTGACAGATTGAGCGCAAACGAGTAGCACTACATTTCTCCACACTATAAACAACGAGGCTGGTGGCTGTGAGGCAATGTGAATGACACACTCCCTTTGATGTGTTTCTGCTCAGCAGTAGGCTACAGTTCTACTGCGCCATCAGCAAATACACAAGCAGAACACATCTGACGTCTGGACCATTGTACTAGTGTGATACGTAAGACAAGACAATGTCATGGTTCTGTCATCACAAATCAAATGACCAGATGGTTTCACTAATGTTACCAGCTAGTCATTACATCTAGAATGCTGCTAATTCTGCACTACAGGAGTGACTAAAGCGTGATTAAATATCAAATTAGAGGAATTAATGTGATAACTATGGAATGGCAAGCAGTGGATGATGGAAATGCAATGTGTCATCATTGGGCAATTCCATCTAACCATGTTCCAAACTGTTAATCATCATGGCAGTCAATGTCTGAAGATAGAACAATGTTGTACATGCCGTCATCAAAATGTGTCATGGTTGTGGTCAATGTGTTAAATGACATGTTTAGCCTGTTGATCATGCTAGCCAACAGTCTTTGCATCAAACATTATGAGTCATCATGATAGCAATGGACAATAATAGCATGACACTGTTGCCTCTCTGGAACTCATGGTCATATGTCATAAATGTTTACTACAAGGCATGACATATCACAAAATGTGTAAGTGGTTATTGAGGTCTTATGAACTGCTGAAAAAGAGTTCTCCTTTTTTGATAGTTCTCTCTGGGTTCTCTCAGGTTCTCTCAGGGTACAGATTCTGATGAAGACCATAATAAAAATGGAAAGGGAGAAAACTTAGTGCAAGAACTCAGCAGTTTATTTAAGTCTTCTTGTCCTGCACCTGGGATGTGCACACACATTTCATTGTGGTAGCTAAGGTTTCTCAACATTTACTTTCCTGTTATTGAGACGTCATCACTGAAACTGCTGCAGGGAGTGGGAACAATTTGGCCCTGGCAACGTCAGGCTATTCGTAGAGACCAGGCTAAGTAATACTAATTTGGCATCACAGTGTGTGTGGAGTTATTTGCTTTGTGTAGGGAGTCCACTATAAACACCATGCAACTATTAGAGGTTAAGATGACACCTCACCCCACATGTCACAATTCATAAGACTGCAATAGCCATGCCATGGTGGCAATAGGAAACTTAACTACCTTAACCTTACTGGTTATGTGCATGTCATCTAGGTTTTGAAGTGAAGATAATCATAATCCAATGTATTGTACTCAGTGTTGCAGTCTAGTTAGCTGTAGTGGACATACTGTAATGTACTCTAGTTAGCTGTAGTGGGTATACTGTGATGTAGTCTTGTTAGCTGTAGTGGGTATACTGTGATCAACCCCAAATGTTAATACATATCCTTGCCTATTTTAAGTGGGTATACTGAGATGGTGATGCTTTTTGAGTGGATATACTGCATAATCCTGCGTATCACGTAGACTACACCATTGGTTGTACTTCAAAAGTAATCAAAAGTGTATGTTAGGTCACCTGCTATATGCTTAGTCTTTCATACACGGTTTAGAAAAAGGGGCAATGGTAACTTGTTGTGCACTGCATTAATGACAACTGTCAAGTAGCTGCTGCACAAAATACTAAAATAAAAAGCTTGAATGAAGGTAGCCTATAGGATTTAGGGGGCTCTATCAGCAGAAATGTACTACTCATGATTATGATAATATTCATGATTGCATTATTTACCCTGTGGACTCTGACATTACTGTTCAGATAGATCCACTTAAGAGGGTGAGGGAGAGGACGCTGGTAGCACTTCCTACCTGCATTGGAACCATTTGACCTCTAATCGGATGGGCTGTTCCAACATTGGTTGGGTCGCAACAGAGAATTTTGAAATAGATGGTAGCAACAGAAGGTTTATCCCACATTGCCATGGCCTTGTGGCCCACTAGGTGGACCAGCCCATCTGGCACAGATCACCGAGCCTGATGGGGTGACTTATTTTTCCCCTTTTTTCCCCCTTATTTCCCTGGCCTTAGTTTCCCAACTTTATTCTGCCTTTGACTCCTTTTCCTTGTTGTATCCATTGGAGCCACCTCTCTTGTGCGTTTTATGGGTCAGTCTCTGATTATAAGACCCGATGTAATCTCTCATACTTCTCTAGAGGATGGAGATACAAGTCTAATCCAATGAGCAACTCTGTTCTCTGGGTACACACACAGATCACTCCTCAGCCAGTGGCCAGCCAGCACTGAGCCCTTGATCGCTTTGGCCTTTTCCCAGAGATCAGCAGTAATCGTTTATCATCACTGCATATGCCTACTGCTGGGTCACATGCCCCATCCTGTAATATTGGTAATAGTGGTCTTAACACAATGTATGTTAATATAAAAAAGTATGTTAATCTGTCTGAGGAACAGCAACTCATGACATTTGTCATTGGTCCGTATACTGTGGCGAAGTTCAATAGAGCCTCTTATAGGACCTTTCACAATTTCTAATGTCTAACTAGCCATTTGCCAGAGGAGCAGAGTTTGAAAGCAGCAATGCATACATATATTTACCCTTTTAATGTCACATCCAGGAACAGGGCATGACTCTCTGGTACAAACTCAAGGCACGCAGCGCATAGAAACATTACATCACTGCTGTGCCTTATGCTGAATTATATCTCTTAACAAGACACTGCTTGTAGCTAGTGCTGCTGCATGAACTAATATTTATCCTCCATGAACTCATTATCTGTAAGCCACCCAGTCAGTTGGAGGCAGTGTGGTATCAGGCACAGCCTTCAAAATGATGACTGGATCAGTGAAGATTCTCCAAGAGATTTTTTTGTCCAGCCAATCGAGTCTTATTGTTGAAACGACATCCCCACTGGTTGGGTGCTTGATCATCTCAAGTGAACGCCTGCCGGCGAGTGAATGTGTTCGACTGCTATTCTCATCTATATATATAGACGTGCGGATCACCTCGTAGGTCCTCCATCCTTTCCGAGACAGCCAATAGCCTCTCTGTGCCAGCCGAGACAGCTCCAAAATAACTTCAGACGGAGTCTGTGGCGGTTGGAGTAGAGTAGGGGAGGGTTTTATGTTTTTATTATGAGCGCCGAAAAAAAATGTCGCTGCGGCTCGGAGGGCGACCAGTTCGAGTTCAGACGGAGGGCAATTCTCAGCGGGTCTCTCTCCACTCTTGTCGCGTGGAACACTGGTAAGGATGTCAGGCCCCCCGTGGGTGCCTAAAATCTTAAAGGTTTATCCCTCTTTTAACACGCGCGGCAGCTCTGCCAAGAGATCAAGGGGCTCTGCTTTGATCGCAGCACATTAAAAATGCACATGACTGAGTTAGTTGAGGCAGCCACATGAGTCTCAAAGTGGAACTTTTCAGATATGAGTTTGCGATGTGCTTCCGTGCATTTAGATTCAATTCTCTGTGTGGACATGGCCAGCAGAAGTGCAATTTCATGTCACAGACCAGTGAAGGGAAGAAGGCTTAGCTGTGAATAGACTGTATCATAGATATGGTGATTGAACATGTTTTTTTTTGTTTGTTTGTCTGTTTGTTTGTTTTTTTTACAAAATGTCCTAATTAATTGCTCAGTACTTTATATTGCACTCCATTCTATATCAGTACTTTTAATGCGAGAACTGTGGCTAAGCTGTGCCAGAGTAAAAACTGATCTGTGCCCTCAGTTATTGCTGGTTTCTGCCAAGAGGAAGTCAGCTGTGCCCTATTGTGTGCTAGGCCCACCTCTCTTCCTGTGTGACCTTGTCTAGCTACCTAGGCCCTGGCCCCTAACTCCACATCCACCCACCCCACCCTCCACACATGCTCTCCTCCGGATGAGGTTTCACCAGCAGGCATTCCGCCTGTCAAGACGCCTCTGAGTCCCTATCAACACAACTCTACCCCCAACTACACACACACGCACACACACACACAAACCCCTAATCGCCAGCAGGCCCCCCCCCCTACCCCCTTCCATGACTCACCTCCCACCTCCCTGTTTGTGTTGGAGGTATTAATAGAAGGCTAAGTGTCCACTGATGACCAAGAGAGACCTGATCCTTACAATGGAGTTCAGAATGGGAGGCATCTCGAAGAGGAGGGACGAGCCAAGATATTTTGGACTGACCCGAGCCAAGGGCTTCTGTGGGCTCTACGGCGGCTCTCTGGTTTCAAGGCTGACAGGCGTATCTCAGAGAGCGCCACTGAATACACCACACTGGATGGATTGTCCCAGTGTGACGTAGCACACTGAGTCTGCCTGAGGACCATAGTGGGTCAGGAATGTTGAATAGGTGGGTGTCCCCTGGCCATGGACCTTACACCAACATGGTCACTGTCTTATCTAACAATTATTAGGCAATTAAATCAATAGATTATTTAGACAAAAAGTTATGTTTATTTTAATTGGTTATGTTAATTGTTAATTGATTTAAATTCTCAAATTATACATGGCCAAGATCCATACAGTACATGTGAATAAGCTAAAATGATGTTGGTCACATCTTACTTCTGAAATGTACAGAAACATCAAGGCCAGTTATTCACTGAACTTGTTGGCACAAATCCAAACTGTCAACCACCTTTGGATCTATCAAATTAAATGTGTGTGTGTGTGTGTGTGTGTGTGTGTGTGTGTGTGTGTGTGTGTGTGTGTGTGTGTGTGTGTGTTAAACTCACATTCTCGTGCCCCACCCTTTGTTTCTTGTGGGTATCTCCTCACTCACTCCTATTTGGGAAAGGGCCAGCACTTTGTGGTCTTGCAGTCTTACCAAACTAGGCTCCTCTCCCAGAGACCGCCTTATGCCTTGTGAATGGCACCCTCACATCAGAGGAGCGAACAGGGGTGGAGACAGGGTGGTGCCAGTGTGTGTGTGCACAAGTGTGTGCATGTGTGTGTCATAAGTGTGTCTGGCTGTGTGTATCAGTGTGTGTCAGTGTGTGTGTGTGTGATGTGTGTGTGTGTGTGTGTGTGTGTGTGTGTGTGTGTGTGTGTGTGTGAATGTGATGTACCTGTCAGCTGCCTATTTCTCTGTCTCTGTCACTCGTTCCGACACCCCAGCAGCTGTTGCACCCCTGCCTTACACAGCCCTCCCCCAGTCCCCAAACAACAGACGCACACTGGTACCCCACCACCACCACCATGCACCATGCACCAGGGGTTACAGAAACAGGTCCCAACAACTTTAACTCCCCACTCCTGTTCAAGCAGGAGAAAATAACTAAATAGCTCACCATTGAACGCAGTGCAACTAGACCACACACAGACATGCACGCACACATTCATTTTTACACACACACACACACACACACACACACACACACACACACAACAAACATACACTGACATATGTTTGCATACCAAAGACTAGTGAGCCCATATCAAGACAAATAATGTTTCATAGTTTCTTGATAAGGGTAACAGGCTTGACATGATCCACAGTTACAGGTATGTGGATTCAGCACATGAGGATGTCCATGTCTGTGTGCCTTAAGATAAATAACTGTGTTGCATAACTGCATGTTACATGTAATGGCATAGCAGCACCAATTGGGAAAAAGTGCAGAAATACCATTGGCACAAAACACATTTTCATCCTTAAATTGACGATTCATTTTAAAGCTACACCACTTCAACACATCATATTAACAATATTTTTACTGTGAGTAGACAAACTAGTCAACACAAGGGTATTCTATATGTTACAGTCAGGATATCAAAAAAAGAAAATACAAATTGAACATCATCATTATAACTAATTAACCACTAGTTTTCCATGTAAGAGATTTTGTCCACTCTATCACATATTCTACAAATATGCTGTAAAAAGTATATGGTATGCAAAAAACAAATATGGTATGCAAATATTTGTTATCCTTCAACAGATGTCAGTTAAACAAACAAAACAAGAAGGTTGAATTGTAAGCCCTTGAGAAACAAAGTGCTTACCCTGATTATGAAGCTATTAGAAAGTTTCATCAAAAGTAGTCAGTCTTAACCTTTGGAAAAGTCTGTCATCTTGGACGTTGAGGATTATGTTTCTCTGCTGTGCAGTAACACATGCTGAGTACACATGTGTCAACACCGAGAGGTCTGTTCAAACAGCTGATGATTCATAATCTCTGCACAGCCTCTGTCCAAAAACCATTTGGTCAAACCATTGATCTGAAGTTTTCTTTTCACAGTGGAACTACATGTGGCGTTTCGTTCAAAATAGCCTCTCTTATACGTAGACTTTACAGATTTGTATCTTAAAGTTTTGATTTAAAATTGTTTATATCCCTGTATGCGTAAATGTGTTTCCACTGTTAAATGTATTTTCTTTGTTTCACTTATGTAAGCACACTAAAACTGAGCCTTGACGGTGAGAGAGAGAGGGGGGGGGGGTGATGACATGCAGTCTCCTCAGTTATTCTGGTGTGAACACCCTGCTCAGAGAGAGAGAGAGAGAGAGAGAGAGATTCACACACTCTCTCTCACACATACACATACACACACACACACACACACACACACACACACACACACACGCACACAGATTCACCTCCCTGCAGACAGATATAAGATGGCCTGGCCCCTACCCAACATTCCACACCACTATGACACACCAGTTCCCTGGCCAGAGGACCAATCAAGATTCCAAGACCGGTAGCTAGAGCCATTTATATATCTCTGATAATGTCTCACTCCTGTAGCCTACACAGGGGCGCAGGAGGCACGGGGGACGTGGGGGATATGTCCCCCGCAGTGCTGAAGAGACAGCCGTCGTCCCCATCACTTTTGATAAGGAAAAAAAGCCTTATAGGTAATGCTAAATAAATAATAACATATAGGATTTTATGCTAACTGTAAAACTCCCCATTAACAGCATCACATCACTAACCACAGCCATCTACAGTACTGTAAGACTGCACAATCTCATATTCACTCTGTTGGATATCTGAAGCCAGTTTGTCTACTAACAATCATAAAATAATCCAGGCTACTTGCTTAGCATAAATCATTTATCATCATCTTTATTTGAGGCAGGCTGGTATTCGAGGCAGGCTTTAGACATGCATTTCGTTTGGAGCGGCATGCATACCCATAGGCTATCAAAAGCATTTTCGGTTTGGTTTGGGATTTAATGTACTTTTGGACTGTTTGATTATATTGCTAAATGTTGGGACTGATGGGCACTGAAATCTGGAAGATATTTGATGGTTCACAGTTTCATGCAGTTGAAAAAGTGTTGGGATTTCCACTGCTGTTTATTGCGAGACAAGGCAGCCCTTCATTGAATATGGGGTTGTGCTGTAATGGAAACCTTTTTGCGTAGCCAAGTAGCCTAAATTGAGTTATTGTTTAATTATGCATGATTTAGTATTTTTTTTAAATAACATTTGTAGGCTGGAATGCCTTGAGTCGCAACAATTGTGTTTAAATGTAGTAGGCTTCAGCCTCTGGCAATTAGCTCGAAAGGGGCGGCAAGAGAATGAGCTTGAGAACGTGTGTTGGAGACCCATGGTAGGAAAATGACTTTTCTTTGCCAACCGTAGGCTATTAATCCAACCAACATAATACAATACAATACAACATATAATAAAATATTAAGAAGAGGTTATTTCATTGACTTAAATCGAACAATGTCTTCTAGTGGACTGATGGCAATTGTTGGTATGGTAGGCAATTGTTACCCTGTCTTGTATATGGGCACCTGCCTTTATTTGTCCTGCTATAAATAGAATCAATCCCGGCCATAATTTGAGGATTTATGGTAGCCTAGTGCTCAACTCTTCCTGCTCAACATGACGTTAGCTGTTATGTTTATGATAACAAACTCAACTAGCCTACTTATCAACTCGTTTTCACTAGCCTAACTATAAAATACAAGTCTATCAACGTTTTTGTTCTAAGACATTTATTTCAAACATAATTTCAAGACACAAATTGGATACTTCAGTTACCTTGGTGCATAAATCCCAGAGAGTAGGCTACCACACCCCAGAGTGATGGGCCTAAGCGTTCTTATCGTTCAGTGTGGGGTATAAACAAGCTGAGAATTTATGGTGTCACGCCTGCCTGTCACAGACGTGGGGAGCACTTTGAAGCTTGGGATAATGTGATACAGTCACTACAGTAACAGTATTTTATTTTACTTCTTATGTGTTTTTTTTTTTTTTTCAATTTTATAAATGCTTTGTTTAAACGCTGTTGGAACAAATAGCTGATTATAAAGGCAACTTTCTGTTGTTTCTGTTTCTGTGTGTTTTGGACTGGTAACTTGTTAAGCCAACACTTGTTAAGTTCTAACGTTGCATAAATATTAACTGCAAACATACAGTGGAGAGTTGATTTGGTTTATACCAGACAATTTAAGTAGGCCTAACTAGGATATTTGATCATGTAGTCTATGTTTGGATCATAGGCATGATGATTCATTCATGGCTTCATAAAATATCAACATCCCATGTTGCTTTTTTCTACCATTAGCCCAAGTAGTGACCAGTATTCTACCATTGGCCCAAGTAGTGAAAACAATTGTTTGAAAACAATCAATGGTATTATCTTAATATTCTGGCAAGTTTAAAATATGAGTGGGTCAGAGGTGGCAATCCGATCTCACTATGGGTTTGTGTTCACAATTTGGTCCTGCGCCCCTGAGCCTACACATTATAATGTTTTCTTCTATTCTGACATGATTATGATGGTGACATTAAGTCTCACCAATTCAATATGTCAGAAAATTTGATTCAACATATGACACAAATATGATATATTTTGGAATTTTTGCACCTCGTTTTTTTAGACCATTACAAATGGTCATGTGAAACCCCTTTTGCCTTTTGCATAACACTCCAGTGTAAAGCATTTCCACTACTCTAATATAGAGTAGATGTTCATTTTCAAAACATGTATTTTCATACAGTGCTTTCCCCCAAATAACTAGGCTAGTATCTGAATAATTTAGGGCTTACTTTGTTCGTACAAAACACCAATAGGATACACTTTCTAAGACCTCTCTCTATTTTAAACATGAGACCAATGGCCTGTGAAGAAATACAATTCAAAATGACAAGACTCTTAAACGATGATGATGAATCAATCTGGCCTACTTGATATTCACAGGAAGGCGAGCCGATGCCTGAGCAGCTGAGAGCTCAGATCAATGTTCTTTTCTGCTTTAAGGGAGGAGGTTTTCCCACCAGCTAAAAGCGCAGAACAGGTAACAACAAAAGAAAAAGGAAAGCGTTTGTTGTGTTCCATTATTTAGAGACTTGGAGGTTGCTTACAGGCTTCTTTCCGGTATCAACGGCATTGGCTGAAAGCAGCACAAACGGGAAGAGAGCGAGAGAGAGAGAGAGAGAGAAAAAGAGAGAGAGAGAGAGAGACAGAGGATGAAACACATGGGATACATGGCTCTGTGTTTCTCTCAACAGAAGTAACATGCCGCATTTATTCATGTATTCCAAACAGCAGAGAAGTATAACACATGATAGGTCTAATCTGTGCTACAGGTATTGATCTAGCTCTATGGATCAATACTGTTCCAAGTATATTATATGAAAGTGGACTTCTGAATATGTAGAAACATGCTGTGACCTGATACCTGCATGCCAGGCTGTGTTTTAGCTTCTAAGAATGCACCACGCTGAGAAAGCCTTTTTTCTTCCCGCTCACAGCATTTCCCATCTTGCCACATGAATATGCATGGTGGTGAGAAATATATGCCTGTGTTCACCGTCATCAGCATTACAGGAACAAATGGTATGTGAGTGGATAGGCCTCCTTAGTAAAAGCTAAGCCTCGTTCTTGGTTACAGTTTCTCAGCTTTGATTAAACAGACTGAAACAAAACCCATCCCTGACGCCGGACATCTTATAATGATGATCTAGTTTATTAACTCTGACATAATGATATGTGGGTAGATCAAAGAGGTTTTCTGTGTCTAGGCTGAAAAGCAGGGGGGGAGGGGGGCGTATAGCTTTCTAATTTCTAATTTCCTAATTTTTTTCCAATTGAAATGGTTCATTTACACAAATGAAACACAATATAAGAAAATATTCTATCATGGTCTATTTCTTTTCACATTGTGCTTGCTCGAAATCTGTGTGTGTGTGCGCCTAAGATCATATACCTAATACGGCTTTGTAGTAATAAATCCATACATCATCATTAAGGTTCACATAGAGGCCATTAATACACTCTAAAGGTCTGTGACGGATTAGAAAAAAGTTGGATCTGAGAAAAGGAGATTATCGAAATGAGGATGAGCGTGACACTGTTTCCAACATTCATAAGTTAGTAAGAGTATAGGATATACTGAAATTCGGTCTTAATTCATTTGAATTGTTTTAGAAGAGATTATAGAACTAACAATATTTACACTGTATCATAATTCAAAAGTGAACTATTATTTATTACTCCAAAAAGAGCTTCCAAAGATAAGTTGAAAGTAAAAAGTGATATAAGGAAAAAGAGGGATCGGTAATAAGTAATAAGTACTTACATGTACTTGTATTTGTGTATGTACTAAGTTTCCCTTATTTGTAAGAAACAATGGCCTAGTGACAAACTGCTGGACAGTAGCCGCTGATCACTGGAGAAACTGTGTCACTGACCACCACTCCCACCCCCACCACTGCCACAGACTCTTGTTGCCCCCAAAGACAATTCCTCAACAGACGGCTGCTATTTCTGTGGGCCCAACAGCACCATGCTCCCTCTACGTCCACCCATGTCCAGTGTTTGCACAGAGAAACTCAAGCCAGATGACAGATGCTCAGACAGGGAATGTGGGGATTATGTGCCAAAGCACTGGGTGGTGGTACGTTACATCATCTGGCCCGTCCGTCACGTGATGCCGGTATGTCCCACCCCCCTTATAACCCCCAGCTAGTCCAGCCACTGTCCCACCACCACAAGTCCCCCTGTATGACTGGCAGAAGCAGACACTTTGCCCAAGAGTGGGGCCACATATCACACCTGCTGACATGGACAGAAAGAAATATTAGCATTCCAAGGCCAAGTGGTCATTCTTCACCAAAGCCTACCTGTGACCAGTGTGTTTCAACTGTCTCTTCTTACAGACCAAATTGGGAAGAAATTACAACATGGTTGGTTTGGAACAGGCCCAGATGTTAAATGATTAATACAGAAAAACAGTATGGTTTGTCTCAATGTTTATATGCATATAGAAAGTAATCTGTATCTCACCACAATTCTGGGTGTGTTCTGGCATCAGCCAATGATGAAGGCCAGATAGCGGCAGCCATCTTTACACAATTAAGCCTCTGGACACCATGCAGTGCCTGAAGAAAAAATATAACACTCAACCCTAAACAATTCCTGGAGCTGTAACTAATGAATCAAGACTTTGTCTAAACTGAGGGTTAGTGTTCCCATTCCTTCCAATCCTTTCTGTGACCCTGGATACCATAAGGCAGAAATGCCCTCCAGTCTATAGTACAACTGGTGTTTACAGTAACCCTATGTGCACTTCTCAAACATTTCCAGCAGCTAAGAATCCAAAGTCACAAATACTGTAAGAGAGACCAACAACATGTGCGTTCATAAAAACAGTTTGCCAAGAAAAAGAATGGAAAGGCTGAATTTAAATGAAAAAGTGGTGTGTGGAATAGACATTGTGATTCATTCTTTCAGGAAAAAAATAGTGAGGATTAATTCAGATGTAGGCTGTGACCACATCACGCCTCAATGTCCAATACTGTCATTAATTCTAAATACATCTATGTTAATGCAGTTTTCTTTAAATTGTTCAGAAGATAGCACTGGCACTATTTCCTTGAACTTTCAAACTGAAGTCTAAATACACCCATGAGATCCTACTAAATACAGTGCTGAGAGAATGTACAGGCCTAGTTGTTGCCTTGAACTTTGACACTCTTGATTCCTTGTCAACTTGACAAAGCTTACGAATATAGCACATGTGACCCAGGGGTCTAAAGATGCATTTCCCCAATAACGCCAGACATTTAAATGGAGACCCTGAACTAGGCCGTTGAATGGGCACTGTCAAATAAGTACATTACTATCATTGTTAAGTAGTCCTTCAGGCATCCCCAGGGAGTGAGCACTGTCTCTTATGACATAATCCAGCATGTCTGTGCCTATTAGTCACAAGAAATGAAATTCAGTCTGATCATAAGAAATGAATGAACTAATCATAGCCCATGGCATTTACATGGCATGCAAACCATTTAATGTAACTTGGCATGATTAAATAAGCGCAAAAATTCTTCACCAACATCAGTCATTTTTCCCCTCAAACACAATAGGAATATAGGGATGTACTGTAAAATAAATCATGTTTAAGGGGGGTCAGAGAAGGTCTTTGGCATGAGCACTTGAGCAGTTAGTCATTTACGGCTGCCCTCCTATTTGTTGCGATGAAAACACCGCTCTGCGCCCCCGCTGAGATGACCAGGCTTCTCCCACCCCCCATTCCTTACATGGGCGTGGGTCCAGGTTGCTGCTGTGGGGCCTCCCCGCTACGCGCCCTTCCATTCATGGCCACTTAGCTCTCAATGGCGCAGGAGCTACCAAATAAGGAGAAGGAGGTCTACCGTGTGCCGAGCCTGTTGTTGAGTATATATTGGGAGTGGGCCTATTGCACTTTTACCACAGCTCACCCTCAGGAAGCGACTTCTGGTGCTGAACTGGTGAGTAAATAGACCTGGTGCTTCTGAGACGTCTGCTCGGTCAGTGGAAGTCAATTACAAGACAGCTAGACTTGACTGTATTTCCTTACAAAATTCTCAGAGGGAATACCACGTTATTAGCGGTGAACCTCAAAAAAATGAAGACTGGGAGCGCCTGAAGACATTTGCCTAATTTACTTTCAATTAAGTTAAATTTAACTTTTTTATTTTTAAAATGTTAAGTTTTAAGTTATTGTACATATCTGTTTTGTTTTGTTTTCACAATAAAAGTTATTGTAGTGTAAACAATATGCTTATAGGCTAAGTCTATTAATGTTTCTGTAGAAGAGAGCACTATCATGAAGGCATTATGAAACGATTGTGAATCGATTAATATCGACTAATGTATCAGATATTCATCACATGTTGAATTTTCGTGGCCTCTTCCTAACTTTGTGTGTGTCTAGAAATGAGAAGATTATGTGCGTGAAATGTAAACAGTCTGAGGCTCTAATGTGTATGGGTGTCTCACAACAGCAACTCTATTTTCTGCTCATTTACTCGCCATTTGTTCAAACAGCTGTGCTCTCTGTTGACATTAGATCCCCATCCAACACCATGTGTGACGACGACGAGACTACCGCCCTTGTGTGCGACAACGGCTCCGGCCTGGTGAAGGCTGGCTTTGCTGGAGACGATGCTCCCCGCGCTGTCTTCCCCTCCATCGTCGGTCGCCCCCGTCACCAGGTAATACCCGCGATATTCTGGTGCCTTAACAATACACTACTTGGGCTGTTAGCATAACGACAACTGTTGGCACGTTTTAATGAATTGTTTCCCATTGTGTACTGTAGGGTGTGATGGTGGGTATGGGTCAGAAAGACTCATACGTGGGTGACGAGGCCCAGAGCAAGAGGGGTATCCTCACTCTGAAGTACCCCATCGAGCACGGCATCATCACCAACTGGGACGACATGGAGAAGATCTGGCACCACACTTTCTACAACGAGCTGCGTGTTGCCCCCGAGGAGCACCCCACCCTGCTCACTGAGGCCCCACTTAACCCCAAAGCCAACAGGGAGAAGATGACCCAGATCATGTTTGAGACCTTCAACGTCCCCGCCATGTATGTGGCCATCCAGGCTGTGCTCTCCCTTTACGCCTCTGGTCGTACCACTGGTGAGTATAAGAGCGGTTTGATTTTAACACAACGGTGTGATTTTAACAAAACAAACCATAACAAAACATTTTTTTTATTATTATTGAGGTGTTCAAACATCGTTTATCTTAATTAGGCATTGTGCTGGACTCCGGTGATGGTGTGACCCACAACGTCCCCATCTATGAGGGTTACGCTCTTCCCCACGCCATCATGCGTCTGGATCTGGCCGGTCGCGATCTGACTGACTACCTGATGAAGATCCTGACAGAGCGTGGCTACTCCTTCGTGACCACTGGTATGTCAGACACGTTGAAATGTAATTCTCACCACACTGTAGTTTCACTCCATCATCGACTTATCGACTAATATTTTAACTTGACAGCTGAGCGTGAGATTGTGCGTGACATCAAGGAGAAGCTGTGCTACGTCGCTCTGGACTTCGAGAATGAGATGGCCACCGCTGCCTCTTCCTCCTCCTTGGAAAAATCTTACGAGTTGCCTGACGGCCAGGTCATCACCATTGGCAACGAGCGTTTCCGCTGCCCCGAGACCCTGTTCCAGCCCTCCTTCATTGGTGTGTTTTGTTAACAGTTACTGCATGTTAAGCCTAGACTGTTAGTTTACAGACATGTCGATGCCAAAACATTAGATTTAAATTTGTAATGCTATTATTTTGATTGTTCTTTTTATCCACCCTGAATGTAATGGGAGCTGTCCATTTCAGCACCATCGGTTCTTTGCTGCAACTGATCACGGCTGTCAATCTATCCTCATTCTAACAGGTATGGAATCTGCTGGTATCCATGAGACGACCTACAACAGCATTATGAAGTGTGACATTGATATCCGCAAGGATCTGTACGCCAACAACGTCCTCTCAGGTGGTACCACCATGTACCCTGGTATTGCTGACCGCATGCAGAAGGAAATCACCGCTCTGGCCCCCAGCACCATGAAGATCAAGGTGAGAGTCGTCTGTCAGTTGAACCTTGAGTAATGTGTTTTATTGTGATTACAAGTATACTCCCTGAATGTTAAAGATGTACGAAGACATGACGTTAACTAAAAGCAATTCCACTTCCCTTCTTTAGATCATTGCTCCTCCTGAGCGTAAGTACTCCGTCTGGATCGGCGGCTCCATCCTGGCTTCCCTGTCCACCTTCCAGCAGATGTGGATCAGCAAGCAGGAGTACGACGAGGCTGGCCCCTCCATCGTCCACAGGAAATGCTTCTAAACAACTCGACGCTGCTGGTCTTCACCGCTTATGAATGCCAAAAACTCTCACCATTACCTCCGCCTGTTCCTCAGGCAGCCCTCCTTTGCTTTTTGTTCTTGTACAGTATGTTTACACCGAATTGCAATTTATATGTGGACATTTTCTGGTTTATAAATTAATTTATATGTGGATATTTATTGCTTTATAAAATAAACAAGACCCGGGACTTGTAACGCAATTGGTTTCTTTAAATGTGTCGTGCATGAGTGTGAAATCACATCAGCGCGTTTTAATACCTCTGGTTCCAACGAGTGAACTGAGGAAGTTCAATGACACCTGGAACAGAGCCCACACTCCACTGATTCAATTAGCACCAGTGCTAAAAATAGATGCTTTCTAGGAGGAAACGGTGGAAACTAATGTGAGCATCAGATGCAAATGAGCAGGGTGCATTTGAATGAGGAAAATTAGGCATTACATCAGAATTGCAATTTTGCAAAAGAAAAAAGACGGAAACGGGTTAAATGCAAGCGCGTGTGCTCAGCACACCACCGGAGACAGTCGAACGAGTTGTTTCTATTTTTGAAAGCACTCGTGCAGCCGTGTAAAGCGATTACCCACTCAGGAGAGTACTCTCACTGAGTCAAGTTTATCTAAGGCATTATCGTCCCCTAAACACAACAAATGTTTGCTTCAGGAGAAGACAGCTGTTTTGTCAGAAAACATAGAGTATAAATAGAAGGGCTACCAGGTGTGAGAGTCTTACTTAAGCAAATATAAAACACTTCCACGCTAATCACAAGTCAAGATGAAACCTCAGTAAATAGCCTACATCAATCAATAAATCATGTTTTCAATTCAGTTACAACAACAAATTCATTCTCTCTGTCTTCAGTGTTTCAGAGAGAGAGAGGGAGAGAGATAGAGAGAAAAAGAGAACGAGAGAGAGAGAGAGACGATGACTTTAATCTGTCTCTGAAACCGTGCTGTCATCGGTCTGTCACGGTTTTGCGTGTGCAGCGGCCGTTGGACATCCCAGCTGATTTGGCTGAAACACCACTCACCACTCCATTTATTACCGATTAATCTGGTGCAGTTTGGCATATTCGGAGAATAAAGAAACCGAGAAATGCTAGTGCTCCTGGTTAGCTCTCCAACAACCTGTCTGCGCGTGACGCGAGGGAGGGGGGTCTACTTAAAGCAGGATTAGCGCAAGCCAAACATTATACTGAAGTCCCCGTCCGTCCATTCAGGCTCTGCGCGACCTATCGTCCTGCTCGGCAGATCGAAAATAGGAGGGCTTTATACTAATCAGCACTTCAGTCTTGCGCGAGCAAAAGTGCTGGGTCGTCGTGCAAGCCTCTGTTAGAAGCGCAAGAGGCAAGGGGGCAGCATACGCGCGTGATCAATGCATTCGCCAAATACAATAAGAGCGTGCGGAGAAGAGGACAGGGAACGAGAGTAGATATACATTTTCTTTTTAGCAAAGAGTTTTAACACATCATCCGAATGACAATGGGGGAATGGACGATACTAGAGCGGCTGTTAGAGGCTGCTGTCCAGCAGCACTCTACTATGATCGGAAGGTAAGAGAAAAACTGGAAAGACAGTTGAAACACCTGGGCAAGCCTAGTACATAGTAATCACAGCAAACTAGTTGCTACACCTTCAATTGCAGAGCTTTACCTTGTAGCGCCTCGAAGTAAAACATATAACATTACCTCCAGTCTGTACGATACGACGTTTGGAGATAGCGTGTTTTTCTATGAAGTAGCCTATATTGATATATGACATGTATCTAAAGCATTTTTCAATCATTTTAGAGTTCGTTGTAAACATTTATAAAGCATGTTGCTCACGATTCAGGTTAGAGCTGTACTTCTGAGCGCTCCCAAGGTGAGGGTCTTTTCAGCACTGGACAGCTCCACGGATTTATGGCTGGCGTAAAGCATTAGTTCGATTATTTTCAGCAAAGTGTTTATGTCTTTCATCTGTTTCATAATGTCACTCTGCATTCATATTATGACCTGACTGAAAATCTTTGTTTGTTCACTTTTTTAGGATCCTACTAACAGTGGTAGTGATCTTCCGGATTCTAATAGTTGCTATAGTGGGAGAGACGGTGTACGACGACGAGCAGTCCATGTTCGTGTGTAACACGCTACAGCCAGGCTGCAATCAGGCTTGCTACGACAAAGCATTCCCAATATCCCACATCAGATACTGGGTATTCCAGATCATCATGGTGTGCACCCCCAGTCTCTGTTTTATCACCTACTCCGTGCACCAGTCGGCAAAGCAGAAGGAGCGGAGGTTCTCCACTGTTTACCTTTCTCTGGACAAGGACCAGGATTCTATGAAAAGAGACGACAGTAAAAAGATCAAGAACACAATTGTGAACGGAGTATTACAGAACACGGAGAACTCAACAAAAGAATCCGAGACGGATTGTCTTGAAGTGAAGGAGATGCCTAGTTCAGTCATGAGAACTACCAAGTCCAAAATGAGACGTCAAGAAGGCATCTCAAGATTCTACATCATCCAGGTCGTTTTTCGAAACGCGCTAGAGATAGGGTTTTTAGTGGGTCAATACTTCCTCTACGGATTCAATGTCCCTGCCGTGTATGAATGTGATCGATACCCCTGCATCAAAGATGTTGAGTGCTACGTTTCAAGACCAACGGAGAAGACCGTGTTTCTGGTCTTCATGTTCGCCGTCAGTGGGATATGTGTGGTCCTGAACCTCGCAGAACTCAACCACCTTGGCTGGAGGAAAATCAAAACAGCTGTGAGGGGTGTACAGGCTAGGAGAAAGTCAATTTACGAGATCAGAAACAAAGACTTGCCGCGAATGAGCATGCCCAATTTCGGTCGCACTCAGTCGAGTGACTCCGCCTATGTGTAGCGCCTATCAGGCTGCTGGGGGTCAACATGGTGGATAACAGCTGTATTGAGACAAAACAGAAATAATGATGTGTTGGATAGTTCATCTCACCAATTTCCTCTGAAGTAGGTGGGGTAGATCAATTTAATTTGTCTTGTACAGACAATTTAAAAAACAAACGGACCAAACGTTTGTTTGTCATATTTATGAAAAAAAGGCACTGAACGTGGGGGTAAATACATATTGCACTAAATATGACGAGCCAAACGTACCTGATTAATGAGATGAAGGTGTTCTTACAGTGAACTTACCACCGGTTTTGACATCATCCAGACGACAAACCTCTCACACCATATATATGTTTTCTTGGTATTTATTAACGAATTTCCATTTGGCATCAAACTTACAGTAGCTTCTATATACAGTAGCCTATTTTCATTCTCTATGTTTTTGGTTGCCTGCGCTCACACCATCGACCTTAACATAAACTGTCACTCCATTGCTTTAAAGCCGAGTAGCAGAACGATAGCTTGGAGACTACTGCACACGCTAACGTCTGCGACTTGTTAATTTTATTTATTTTTTTATACCAAAGCGCCCATTTTGCTTCCATTTGTGAAAAAATGTGTTCTGTTGCTTCTGTGTATTCAAGTGCCATACATGTACATAGATATACACATATTACATAGAGAGAATATACTATTCATCATGAAAGATAAAGTCCACGAGTGGATGACACCAGATGCTAAAATCTGTCCCTTTAATTTATATTGACATGGGTAAAATGGAAATGGTAAGCTAATATTCATATTTTATTTGTATAACTGAAGAAGCCATAATCCTTATGTGTTCTACGAGTATATCTATGAGAAATAACTCGAAAAGAAAACAGCACAATTTAAATATGATTCAGTATTTAAGTAAAGGGGACAGGTTGACAGGCCCCTGGTGCTACCATTTTCCCCAAAAATTTAATGATGCAATCTGTTGATGTGAAAAGAAATAGAGAAAAACAAAAAAACATATATTAATGTGCAAAAATAAAAAGAAAAGTGGAATTCATGTACCCAACTTTGGTGTGACGTGTGTTTGCCTTTTTGCATTTTGCACCTGTGCTTGACAAGATTTCCCCCTTTAGTTTAACCTACTACTAGTAGTACAGAACATCACAAGCTCTCCTTTCCGTATGTCAGGCCGTAAAGGAATGTGCAGACGTTCTGACTCCACAGTGCAGTGCTCCTGAGTGGGCCTGTGGCAAGTGCCCTCTGTCTGCTGCACCAACCCCCCTTTTCGCACATTATTCTTCTCGCATTTCCAGCAGGGGCTTAAAAAGCTTAGATGCCCCTCCTGTTTCTTTCTCCCGCGTCAGCAGCGGAGGGGATGAACCTGATCCAGGTACAGAAAGTCATGCCTTTCATGGCTCTCCGTGCCGCGGGTAGCTGACACTGTGTTTATGACAGCGCCATCCGCTGGGAGGAGGTGGGGGGAGGTGAGGGGTGGAGGAGGCAGAGCTTGGGGGCTGTGCTCCCTTGTGGGACGCTCCTGTCACTTGGTCTGGGGATGCAACCACCAACCCCTGCTCCCCCTCCCCTGCCTTTCTCCCCCTCCTCTTGCTCCTTCTCCTACCCCACACCACTGCCCCCCCCCCCACCCCCCTGCCACCCCCCTTTCAACTTCCGCTACACTCCCCATCACCACACGCGCCCTCGCAGGTGAGGCGAGGAGAGGAGCAGGGCCCGCGCTGTGCAGCTTGCCTCACCAAGGTCAGGGACAAAAGTGCTGAAGGCTGCACCCCCCGCGCCCCCCAGCAGCGCTCTGAAACCCCCACACCCGCCCCACTCCTACCCATCCGCCACCCCCCAAACCACTTCTCCTCCCTCTCCACGACACCACCCTCCCCTCCCCCGCTCCTCCTGGGACACCAAGATGACTCTGCAAAGAGCGAGCGAGCAGAGGGATGAAGAGGAGGAGGAGGAGGAGAAGGAAGGCATTGGGTGGTGGTTGTGGGGGGCAGAGAAAAAAATCGAAGCGTGTGCAAGAGAGAGGCCTTGACAGATCAATCTGGAATTCAGCAGGGACCTCCAGTTCCTCGTTGACGCCAGGCGAGCACGACAAAGTCCACCCTGAACAACACACACAACACACACACACACACACCAAACACATCCATCCATTTCCTCCTCACTCCATCCCTATCATGTCTGTGGGGGACTACTTCAGTAACCTGCGCTGCAAAGACCTGCTGTCCCAAACTCTGTGTACAGAACAGTCCACACAAAAGGACTCATTTCCTCATTTCACACAGCTGTAGGACGCTGTGTGCAGATACTGGCCTTGTCAAAAGTCTGCCCGGTATACAGGTCATGATTATATGTAATGGCCCACTGAATGATTGTGCTAATGCTTCTAATGGTGGCCTAGAGGGGAAAGTATTTCAAAAGACATCTAAAACTAATGTTACATTAATAAACAATTCAATTCCCCACTCGGCCGCCTATACCACTGTTTGCTTTTACATCATTACATCATGGCCCATATCTACTTTCTGCGCAAAGACCACATTTATTTTTCTCTTTTTCTTTCTTTTTCTCTCTTGTCTTTCTCCCTCACGATCCCTCTGTTCTCTCTCTATAAGAGCAAAGAGCAGGCAGTTAGACATGCATACATACATAAATACATACATTTATACTCATCATAAATATTCATGCTACACACGCTAGATGGGAGTACTGATAGCCACTGAGTCGTCTCTGTCGTTCTCGCAAATATTTTATGCCGTGCTCTTGAACAGAGACCTGCGCACTGGCGAGCCTGGAGATCCACAATTGTGTGTAACACATAAAGCATCAGCCTCACCTGAGGGCTAAATACTGTTTGCTCATACTGTTGATTGGAGACATTAGCATATGGTTTGAAAATTGATTATAACTTTAATGGGTTGATTTGGCACTGCCCTTGAATCATGTATTCAAATATGCCTGCATTTATTTATAGTTTTATTCTCTCTCTCTCTCTCTCTCTCTCTCTCTCTCTCTTTCTGGTGGAAATGCATACAACTGTCTTAAAAGCTTTTGTATAATTGAGTGCTAGACATAGTGCCATGTAGTTTTGTCAAGCAAAGAATACAATAGCAGGAGGCTAAAAGCACCTTTCCCATGCATGTGATTCTGTGCATCTCTTCTTTCAGAATTCAATGTGACTGCAGAGTGTATGTGTGTGTGTGTGTGCCATTATGTGTGTGTGTATGTTTAGGTGTATGTACAGTATATGTGAGTGGGAGAGTTTATGCATGTATGTGTGTATGTGTTCATGTGAGTGTGTGTGTGTGTGTGTGTGTTAGTGAGTATGATTATGGGGGTCTTTCTGTGTGTGTGTTTAGTCATATGCATATATGACTGCTAGAGTTTGTGTGTGACTGTGTGTGTATGTGTCAGTCTGTTCAGGGGGCTTTCTCGTGGTATGGCAGATTAAGGCATCAAAGTGCTCGGCAGGCAGTGTATGGGAGAGACGTGGGTCCTGGAGCCCAATCCCATGAGGCTTCATCTTCCATCCTCTGTCAAACCTGAAACATTATTACAGTGCGAGGGATTTCAAAATGATCAAAACACCTCCACCATACATTCCATTTTTTGACAAAAGAATGCATCGCCTTGAGGGATTATTGCTGTGGAGCACAGGCATTTCACACACAGGCAAAACAGAGGGAAGTATACAGATATCATACTTACATATTTGTTTCAAAGTGTGTTCATGAAGCTCAGCTACTAGAACTTGATAACAATAATCATGTCATGGAGTCAATGTCCAGAGAGCACACACAATGATAAAAACAAATGATAAGGTAAAATCTAAATGCAGACCTGCAGCGTATGCCAAAAGTGGACAAAAGCGGTGTTTAAATACAAAAAAATTATATAAATACTGAAAAAAAATCATATAAAGCATATGTGTGGAGAGGAAATATCATATAAAGCATATGTGTGGAGAAGAAATATAATGTAAAGCATATGTGTGGAGAAGAACCAACACTATGAAAGGTGCTTTGGCATCCCTTGTCCTCCCCAGAGGACGGTTAAAAAAGGGCACATGATGACGAGGAAAAGGAGCAGTGAGTGCAGGCATCGTGCCTGTGGGAGTCCTTGAGGCCAACTGGGCACTGGGCACTGTGCCCAGGAGACTCAGAGGTTTCTATAAGGTCGCAGAGACCCACTCAGCCACAGATTTATAGTTGTAGCAAGAACAAAATTACAGCTCACGGTTTCCAGGAATGCCACAGGTGATATAATAGTGAGGCACCCTTCAGAGGGAATTGTACACATATAGATCATCTCCAGAGAGGACCACCACAGTCACTGCCAGCAGTCAGCTAAAATACTATTCAGATGAACATGAATGAATCTACAAACCTCAGCAACATCAGAGTTCCTTGTCAGCGTTTAACAAATGTTTTTGTTTTTACAGTGTTGTATTTCCTATTTCCATTGCACTGATAAACATTTTCACTAATGCTTGTGGGTTATATGGAGAGTTTCACAGACTCGTTGCAAAGCATACTCCATTTAAAAACCTGGAATGACTTGAAGGCTCATTCTTAGTATCGGTTTCAGCGACATCTGTTATTCTACAACCGAGCGACTGTCCCAGCACACCTTTAGCAGGTGCCAGCTCTGCCTAGCGATGGCTAATTAAAAGCCTATAAAGCTCATTTCGATCCGCCCGCCCGCCAGTAGACTAGCCTTCTCCGCCACCAGCAGCTCTCCCTGCGGGATTTAAGAAGCCCTGCTGGGTTGAGAGCCCCCATGGCGTCCACTCTTTCCCTCCTCCATCAGTTCTTTCTTTGGGAGCTGAGGGCTCTGTTTGAAGTGCGGCCTCAAAAAGCAGCAGCCATTTTCCACACAGCCGAGGCTTAATCTGTGTTGTGAATGCTATCGTTATCATTAGCAGAAGCATCATCAAAAAAGGTGTTGATAATAACGGCAGAGAAGCTTTTGGCCTCCATGAACTCAAACAGCTCAACAATTATTATGCAATGCCTTATCCCCTGTTACTTCTGCGCTAGCTGAATGTGAGATATCACACTTGCTGAGCAAGGCTTCTGAGGCAAATGCGAAAGCCTGGACTGATGCTGGATTTACTGGCTTAATCTGTTTAACTAATCTAGCCCAGCATCTATCCCTATTCTCCTGCTCCTGAGGTCATCAGTAACTCATCAGGGTAATTGCCTTGTAGAGTGAGACATTGCCTAATTTAGGGAGAAAGCGAGAAAGAGGCCATTAGCCATTTGCGCTCATGCTAAAAAAATCTGTTTTGTGGTGGTTAGGCTCCATTGCTAGGGGAGAAAAGTTATAGGGCCTAAATTTAGCAACAGTGTATCCAAGAGACAAGGAAAACATGCTGAGCTCTACATGCCCAAGACAGACAGGGATGGGAATAAAGTGCAAGAGGGAGAGAAAGAGGGAGAGGAAAGAAGACAGAGATTGACACTGGACATCATGTTGCGGCCAAATAATGCCCCCTGAAAATCCTGCCTGCTGCTACTGAACTCTGAGAGTAGAGCTGTGAGTATTTGGATGTTTGAAGTCACTGCGGGCGCGAAGAACAGGTGTGATCCTAGCGGGCGGGAAACTGCTAATGAATAGCTCGAAGGCTCTACTGCATCTGTCAAAATGTGCTCTTACAGCAGAGGCGCAAGCATCGCTGGGGGGAGTAAAAATAATGCCTAGCACTGTGCCATCTGCACAACAGACCCCAAAAAACAGCACTTGACTGAGACTTTCTGCTTCAGGTTGGGTGCCATAGCCTAGCACCTGACACATATGACAAGATCAATTACTGCTGTTATTTTCTCACCTGGTTTAGCACACACTGTGGTCAAATAATAGTCATGCCTTGACACAATAGGTGCTTGTGTTCTATTTTTATAGGTGAGATGAATGCTGGTCTTTGGAAACCCCTCACCGTGATAAGACATAATTGTAAGGTAAATTAACAGAGGAAGCTCTGTTGTTCCATTACATGATGTCATTAACCTTACCGTGCGGCGGCTGGGTTGGAGTCTTTCAGATGCACTGAAGCAGAAACCATCAAGAGAACCTGGTCTGTTAAAACAGAAACATGACTTATGCCTCACTTCAATTGAAACTGTTCATTTTACGCTTCATTGCTCTCAATAAAGATCAATAACAGGATCAATGGCACATTTACATAGGCGCTCTATCTTTCTCTCTCTCTCTCTCTCTCTCTCTCACTCACTCACTCTCTTTCTCTCTCTAATCCATAACTAAAACACAACATGATAAGCATGCAACTGAAGAAGGCCATAGAGATACACCGGGGATACATTTTTTTTGCCTGGCGACAGATGATGGCTGGCTGGCGCTGATTGCTTGTGCGCTCCTAGTTTGGCCTGGACACACTGGCCACTTCCTCTTCCCAGTTTAGCGTTTCCACAGCAGCAATTCCCTGGAACAGCTGTCCACTCCTGTCCTGTCATTCACCCCCCAGTTTCCTGTGTAATCCCTGCCACAAGCTAACATAATGCATCTGGTCACATGACTGCCATCTCTATCTCTGTGCCTCTTATTCTAACTCATGATACTGGTATGTATATGCCAGGCAGGGGAACTTGAAATCTACATGTAGACATATATTCATACATATTGCATGCAGGCATGTATGTACATTTGAGGTCACTCATTTTACTTACTTATGGTACAGTCCTTATTGAATGTATGTATGTTTTCAAGTCATTGAAAATCTAAAACCACAGTATATGTACATGTATTTGTACATATGCACATACATGTATGTAGTATGTGTTATCTGTGTATGTGTATCTGTGTGTGTCTGTGTGCCTCATACTCTATATATGCTCTAACAGTGACTCCTATTAGCAGCCTGTCTGGCTGTGCTTTCATTTAGAGCCCTCCTTAACACGGACACAGCCTGAGGTCTGAGTAATACCCTCCCATGGTCACCACAACCCCCACTCACACTACCCCCCTCTCCACTGCCTCCCCACACTCCACTTACTGTCAGAGCTCCCTCAAATATAGTAGCAGTGGCTGGACCGCGGGTTGCCGGACATGAGAATGTTGGTCCCTGCTGCGCTGCTTGATAGATTCGTCCCTGAGGCTGAATGAAGATTGATCCCCGCCGTGCAGGGATGGAGGGATGGAGGATCGAGGGGCCGGTGGCTCTGGCCTCGTGTTGAGGGGAGAGAGAGAGAGAGAGAGAGAGAGAGAGAGAGAGAGAGAGCAGGTGTCTGATTTCCTCACCGGTGTCTGATTACCTGGGCACTGCGACTTTCACAGCATCTCATCACACACACACACACACACACACACACACACACACACACACACCATGTGGTGTGCATCTGCAGGTGTGAGCACACATCACTCACACACAGATGTGTGGTCAAACAAAACACACACAAAAATGATTGTCACATTCACACCTCCATATGCATAAAACTGACACACATTATCACACAACCAAGTGCACAAGCCTACAGTATACAAACATGTGATGTTTACAGAATTCTTACAAACAAACCTCTTCAATAAAGACACTCATCACTGACCATCAACGACATGTACAGGAGTACAAGCATACAAATTAAACATACAAACAACGCAGAGGAGGGGCACAGGATGTACACAGGAAGTACGTGGGGGGCTGCATTGATGATGAGGGACATTACAGTAATACTTCCCAGCAGGCTATTTATAGGCCATAGTATCTGATAACAGTAGGAAATTAAAATGTGAGCAGGCCTTTTCGTCACTCGCGTTGCTACAGACCAATTACACAATCACATTATCTCTTTATCCATCTCCCAGAGCACAAAACACACACACTCATAACCACACAGTCACACATATAAACACACACACACACACTCATAACCACACAGTCACACATATAAACACACACACACTCACACAATCACACACATAAACACACACACACACACACACACACACACACAAACACACACACACACTCATAACCACACACACACACTCATAACCACACAGTCACACATATAAACAGACACAGAGACACACACACACACACACATACACACACTCTCATTCAGTCACACACACTCACACACATAACCACACACACACACACACTGATAACCACTCAGTCACACATATAAACACACACACACACTCAGTCACACACGTTTGCACACATAAACACACCCCCCCACACACACACACACATGGGTACAGTAACTGGACAGTAGTCTAGTCACATAAGGACAGGTAGTTCCCTTCGAGTGGAGCCAAGAAAAGATCAGCACACGCTAATCTCCGATTGGCTCCACATGTAAGTGGATTATTAATTACTGCGTCACCACACTGCAGTGGTCACACACACACGCATCATAAACAAACAAACGTGCAACTCATTCGGATACATGTGAATGTGTGGGTGGAAAACAAACACACACACACAACCACGGGCCTCACGGTGCAGCAGGCTACACTGTGTCCACGGGCCTCACGGTGCAGGAGGCCACACTGTGTCCACGGGCCTCACGGTGCAGAAGGCCACACAGTGTCTTGGCTGTGTCCATACTTGCTGTCCCACAGAAAGCTGAGTTGATGAGAGAAGAGCTCAGTAATAACTAAATCCCTGGATCATGAACATGATTATGTCATTGTTTCCGCCCTGACCCCTGGCTTTCCGTGATGCGTTGGCATATTCCACGTTGTATATGATGCATGTGTGTGTGTGTGTGTGTGTGTGTGTGTGTGTGTGTGTGTGTGTGTGTGTGTACAGTATGTTATGTACATACACAAGCAGGCTTGGAATTTCATGATTTTAGGGGGCAAGGCCACTTGGCCTTCAGTTAGGCATATTTGGAGTGGGGCACAAAGGCTACACGTCAGGGCACCAAGGCCAGAGTTAACTATACAGTAGGCTACATAAAAATGATCAGTTGTATTTAGCCTAGTGTAACCAAGGTCGTAATTCGTCCGCCACTCACAGCCCTTGAACCCGCACACCTCCACACACACCGGCATGGGAGTCGAACGCTCTAACCACTGAGCTAAAAGCCCAGGCTTCCAACTCAGCAGTTAGAAGCGTTCTTAAGGTTAGGGGTGTGAGGATTTACACAGGCAACTAGCACGCTAGCTCAGTTCGCCTCTGTTACACTAGTCACAGCAGTAGACCTGCATCACTGTATGAAACATTACAAAAACATGAAACACATTACATAGAATTGTAAATCATCTGATGTTAATACTTACAGATATCTAGTCTATATTTAAATGTTGGTCTGTTATGAAATCATGTATTGAACAAGTTAAGCACAGCTCAGCTAGGAAACTCATGCTTAGCATTTTGTGATCATTAAGGCTACTTTGACAAACTCAGCTGTATATCTTCTGATTTTAATATTTAGATGTCTAGGCAATATTTGTAACATTTATTTTGTATTTGGCCTGTTATGAAATCATGTTTTAATCAATTTAAACACATTGTAAGCCCAAAGTTGGAGACATGCATGTCGAAATTTGCTGCAAATTCATTACCAGATTACTCTGGAATGGCTAAGTGTACAGGGGAATGCTTTACACCTTTGTGTTCGGTAAGGTCTGCTGTTCATTCTGATATATGGTTTGTCATGTGTTGAGTGAAGAGTTTGTGAAGTATTCCACCGAGATGAATGGGTAGGGAGATGGGCGCAGAACTGTGTGTAGAATAATATGATTAAATTTAAAGTCACTTTTCTCGTGAATCGTTTAATTCATTTGCGCTGTGAATGCTAAGGTTATTTTGACAGGCCATAGGCTAAATAAAAAATCGCTACTTGTCAGACGCAAAGCAGAATACTGGAAGAAGGGGACACCAAGGCCACAGTGGCCTGTGAATCTCTGATTTTCAAAGGGACATCGTGGCCAATGCAAAGGGCAATGGTCGTCATGGCTGCCGTGAAATTTCAACCGTGTACACAAGTATACCGAGTATGTGTGTGTACGTAAACAAGTGCTGTGTACATATGTAAGTGCCATCTGTAATGCTATGTGTGATATGTGTGTTCATGTGTGTGTATTTGTAACCAAATTCCCCACTATGGTGAAAATCAGACAAGATGCATAAGTATAAGTATATATACTCTTTTGATTCTGTGAGGGAAATTTGGTCTCTGCATTTATCCCAATCATACTCAGCACACAGTGAACACTGTGCAAACACACAGTGAGGTGAAGCACACACTAATCCAGACGCAGTGAGCTGCCTGCTACAGCGGCGATAGGAACAAATTCCCCACTTTTCTAAAGTATCGGATCATCTGTTTATTTGCCAATGTGAGTCAATGGGAAGTCCCCACTAAGATATAAATAGAGGTGTTTGTGTGTGTGTGTGCACATGTTAGTGAACCTCTGGGTGTTTGTGTATTACATGATTTATTTGTTTGCCTGTGTATGAGGGCATGTGTTTTTCTGTGTATTATATGTTCTCCAAACTGTGTGTGTATTTCTTACCACTTTACAGTCCTGCTGTGGAGGTCTCATTCACTCCTCCTCTCATGGTGGCATCTCCACTGCTCCCCTCAAGTGTCGCCATCATACTGTAGCCGCCCAGAGGGTTAAAGTCACACTGTATCACCTTTATTGGGCCATATATTTCCCACACATCCTTCCGGCTGGTGACAGCCATGTTGGCGTGGTAGTCTTTACAGGGAGAGCTGCTTCTGCTATGTCTTCACACTCAAGGAACCAACATTGTTAAAAAAATATATAACATATAAACAAATACGGTTATTTAAAAAGGAAAATTAGCATACATACACTGTGAGTATGATGTCTGCCATTTTCAGTCTGCCGAACCCTCCATTTCGCACCAGCTTGCCTGTGTGAGCAGGGCTCCCCAGGGTATGATTTATGGCCTGAGGGCCACTTGAGTGGGGATTTATGGGTGATTTCCAAGGCCTCCTCGCTACACAGCCCTGATGAGAATGAGCAATCAATAAGATAATGGTGGCCAAAACAGTGGACAGGCTGAATTTATTTTATTGGTGGGCGCCGTAACTCCTGTCTGGGCTGGACTGTGGCATATACTGTAACATCGCTGACCTTCACTGGAACACCCGCTACTGTAGAACAGAATCCCCCCCAAAAAAAAGGCCTGTCTCAGATGTGTGTCCTTCACAGGTAAGCACATAAGGCACCATAAAGACAACGAGGCTAGATTAGCATGCAGCAACAGTTAAGGTTGCCGTGACAATGCACTCTACTTTGACAGAGTGTTCAGAGCGTTGACAGGAGCAGTGCAGGAGCTCATGCATAACGGCACAGGGAAGTCGCATGTGATAACGGGTCTAACAGCAGTGCACGGTGGCAGGGAGGAAGCCTACATCAGGCCACGCACACAAAGGAGGAGGCAGGTATTAGCTTCTCCACCCATTGTCTCTTATTTCTCTTACGTAAGTAAGGGTTCCTCCGTTTACACTGACTTCATTCTGCCTTCAAAATGTTCAGAAATATGCATTTTGACAAAGACAAGTGATCAATAAGTGATCAATGATGTCATGTAATTGCATATGTGAAAATGTAAACATTTTACGTACAAATGTTTTCTGGAAACAACATACAGGTTGTCCAGAAGCCTAGTTGTCAGTGTCAGTGACTATGATCAACAAACCCCCTTAATGACTTACGAGCTGGTCGTTAATCTGGATTTAGAAGGTTAACACTCACAGAGATTGTCTGGACGTCTGGCCAACCGTGGAATTGTGTGTGTGTGTGTGTTTGTGTGCATGGGGGAGGGGGGGGCAACAGGTTCAAATGTGTACATTCCCAGATTACACCAGAGTCCTTCAGGGCCACTGTAATGTAGATGGATAAACAAACGTAAAGCCCCTTATAGAGTCCCATGGTCTTTCCTCCACTTCTCCACTTCCTCCTCTATTCTTTCTTGCTTTCTTTTTCTTTTCCTTTCTTTTGTTTCTTTCATCCTCTTCCAATCTCATATTTTCTTTCCCTTTTTCCAGATAAAACGGCACCCTGAAAATCTTTCCCCTTGTCATCCCAATCCTCCTCCCAGCACCTCCCCTCCTCCGCGCTCTTGGTCCTGCCACCTCCATCCCCACACGGCCCGCCTGGTCCATATGAGCCCATGAAAGGAGGCCTCGGCTCCCCTCCCCTCCGCCTGATGCGGCACTTAGGGCGGATGGAGCGGGTCCGATCTCCCCCGCAGCTGCTGGGAGAATGCTGGATCAGCTGGGGAAGATAAAAAAGATAAAAGCTGGAGGGGGGAGGAGAGAGAGATTCAGAGGAGGGGGGTCATGCCTAATTGGGGAGGAGGAGAGGCTATGGGGAGACTGGGGGGGGGGTTGATGTGGGAAAAAGAGTGCATGGAGCATGAAGCCAAAAGTCATTTCCAACGGCACACACATTCCATATTGGATTCCAACTGCCAGCCTTCCAACAGACACACACACACACACACACACACACACACACACACACACACACACACACACACACACAGTAACCCCATCATAACACACAAGATCACGTTACTGCCTTGAAAGGCTTTGGTTTTTCCTCTTTCTCTGTTGTTGTCCTGTTTACTTATCTCCTCTCCTCTCCTCTCCTCTCTCCCCATTTCTCCTCTCTTCCTCTCGTCTCCTCTCCCCTCTCTCCTTTCTCCTCTCTTCCTCTCGTCTCTTCTCCTCTCTCCTTTTCTCCTCTCTTCCTCTCGTCTCTTCTCCTCTCTCCCCATTTCTCCTCTCTTCCTCTCGTCTCCTCTCTCTCTCTTTTCCTCTCTTCTCTCCTCCTTCTCCTCTCCTTTTCTCCCTCTCTTCTCTTCTGTTCTCCTCTCTTCTCTACTTCCCTTGTTCTCCTCTCTTCTCTCCTCTTCTCTTCTCTTCTCCTCTCTTCTCTTCTCCTGTCTTCTCCTCTCTTCTCTACTTCCCCTGTTCTCCTCTCTTCTCTCCTCTTCTCCTGTCTTCTCCTCTCTTCTCTTCCCCTGTTCTCCTCTCTTCTCTTCTTTTCTCCTCTCTTCTCTTCTCTTCCCTGTTCTCCTCTCTTCTCCTCTCTTCTCTTCTCTTCTCCTCTCTTCTCTTCTCCTGTCTTCTCCTCTCTTCTCTACTTCCCCTGTTCTCCTCTCTTCTCTCCTCTTCTCCTGTTTTCTCCTCTCTTCTCTTCTCCTGTCCTCTTCTCTTCTTCCCTTCCACTCCCTTCTTCTCTCACTCTTATCTTCTCCTCTTCTGCTCCTGTTATCATCTCTCCTCTCCTCCCCTCCCCTCCATTCAATTCTTCTTTTTACTTTTCCTCTTTTCCTCCCTCATCCTTCCTTCTTTCTTCATCTCTCCTTCTCTCCCCCCCTTCTTCATCTCTCCATCTTTTCCCTCCTCCTTTCTCCTCTCTTCTCCTCCTCTCCTCTCTCTCCCCTCTCCTCCTCTAGGTCTCCTCCTCCTCCTCCTTTTTCTCCTCCTTTCCTCTCCTCCTCCTCTCCTCTCCCTCCTCTCCTCTCTTCCTCTCGTCTCCTCTCCTCCTCTCTCCTTTTCTCCTCTCTTCCTCTCGTCTCCTCCTCTCTCCCCATTTCTCCTCTCTTCCTCTCGTCTCCTCTCTCCCCATTTCTCCTCTCTTCTCGTCTCCTCTCCCCATTTCTCCTCTCTTCCTCTCATCTCCTCTCCTCTCTCCCCATTTCTCCTCTCTTCCTCTCGTCTCCTCTCCTCTCTCTCCTTTTCTCCTCTTCCTCTCCTCTCTCCCCATTTCTCCTCTCTTCCTCTCGTCTCCTCTCCTCTCTCTCCTTTTCTCCTCTCTTCCTCTCGTCTCCTCTCCTCTCTCTCCTTTTCTCCTCTCTTCCTCTCGTCTCCTCTCCTCTCTCTCCTTTTCTCCTCTCTTCCTCTCGTCTCCTCTCCTCTCCCCATTTCTCCTCTCTTCCTCGTCTCCTCTCTCTCCTTTTCTCCTCTCTTCCTCTCGTCTCCTCTCCTCTCTCTCCTTTTCTCCTCTCTTCCTCTCGTCCTCCTCTCCTCTCTCCCCTTTCTCCTCTCTTCCTCTCGTCTCCTCTCCTCTCTCTCCTTTTCTCCTCTCTTCTCCTCTCTCTCCCCATTTCTCCTCTCTTCCTCTTGTCTCCTCTCTCTCTCTCCTTTCTCCTCTCTTCCTCTCGTCTCCTCTCCTCTCTCTCCTTTCTCCTCTCTTCCTCTCGTCTCCTCTCCTCTCTCTCCTTTTCTCCTCTCTTCCTCTCGTCTCCTCTCCCCATTTCTCCTCTCTTCCTCTCGTCTCCTCTCCTCTCTCCCCATTTCTCCTCTCTTCCTCTCGTCTCCTCTCCTCTCTCTCCTTTTCTCCTCTCTTCCTCTCGTCTCCTCTCCTCTCTCTCCTTTTCTCCTCTCTTCCTCTCGTCTCCCTCTCCTCTCTCCTTTTCTCCTCTCTTCCTCTCGTCTCCTCTCCTCCCCATTTCTCCTCTCTTCCTCTCGTCTCCTCTCCTCTCTCCTTTTCTCCTCTCTTCCTCTCGTCTCCTCTCCTCTCTCTCCTTTTCTCCTCTCTTCCTCTCGTCTCCTCTCTCTCCTTTTCTCCTCTCTTCCTCTCGTCTCCTGTCCTCTCCTCTCCACTCGTCTGCCTCCCGGGGTGAGATCAGACAGAAAGAGAGAACAGGGCAGCTCATCTTACCAGAGTCCTGCATTCATCCTCTTAGTGGGTCTTAGGCAGAGACAAGGTGTCTGGTGTGACCGTGGCAGCATCCCCACTAGGCCCAAAACACAGCAGGGGCACCAGGATAATGGGAGCTGGATAAATAGTGCTCAGCTGTTGGATCTTTGATTCTGTACAGGGAAACGCTGATTACTCATAGCCAAGCTAGATAGCAACAGTGCACACATACTGCTACTCAGATGAATAGTATGGCCCAGAGCTGTATAAATTCATTTTTATATGGCTCTGGTATAGCCTACTCAGACGCCTGCATCTTTATCAAAACTTTACACTGATGGAAATTTGTTTCTGCGTGATTGTATGATTTTGATGTTTTTATGCATCCCTCACAATTTTTTCTGTGAAGTTGTAACTATGTCAAAAGCTCAGGCACCTCAAACTCAAAGCTTTCATCGTAACTACAGAGCAAAGCAGCACCCCGAGGCCCGTCTGGCTGCTTGCAACTGCACAGTACTGATGCTCTGATAACGGCACACCCTCCAAAAATGTCTGCGGCTGTTTTCAAAAGTTCACAACCTCCTGGTTCAGCTTTTACTAACGCCATGCACTCTTCATTTGTCACCTCCGCATCCAACGTGGACGTGTGCGTGACGAGGGTCCCGTCCTCGTCCACCATCGTCCGTCCGAGCGAGCCAGCCAGCCAGCCAGCCAGCCAGCCAGCCAGCCAGCCAGCCAGCCAGCCAGCCGCGTGCCCATGTGCCGTGACACATCCCCCCAGACCCTGGACCTGCTGACGCAGGGGCTTTCAGGGGCAACGCTGTGACGGCACATCCTGTCAACGTGGCGACAAATATCCACTCTGACATCCTATAGTTCAATCTGCTGACACCTGAGAGTGCCCGTCGCCTTTACCCACGATGCAGTGGGAGGGACAGCAAAGGGGGGCCTGTCAAGCTGCTGGTGGTCACGGAGGAGAGAGAGAGAGAGAGAGAGAGAAGGAAGGAGAAGGAGAGGCAAACAACATGATGATGTGTGCAGAATGTACCTCTCTGGTGTCCAGAGAGTATGGCTGGACTGATTAATCTGTTTACTTGTCAACAAGCAAAGTAAAGGATCAACCTTGATTTCACTGTGTGCAGATTGGCCTAAATGTAACGTGGATATGCTAGCATTTAAATTGTACACTGAGCACTGGGTTCTCTGGGAGACCACACAGGCATCCAAATGAGTTCCTGCATGTGTAAATGTGTATGTAGAACCTTTCATTTCAAATACTGAAAAATATGGTTACAAAGTGGCTAGAGGGATTCTTTAGTCCAAAAATGATGATACGCATATAAAATTAGCTCCATAAGGGTTCTGGAAAGTAATCTCCTTCTAAGTACAGTACAGCCAATAATGTTTCCTTCCTGGAAATAAGTTTAAAAAGTACTTTTGCGAGTAGCAGTGGGAACTAATTTTCATAATTCAGCAGTTCTTGAATTGCTAGCACACTTCAGCACTTCAGTTTAAACAGCAAAAAAAGTTAAAGCCTCATTTCACTATTTTGCACAGGAATGTTAAATGCAGCACCTGCCTGGCTCTGTGGCGTTGCAGCATGAAAGCTGGCTGCTTGTAGGAGCCCCAGCATGGTGCCTGGGCTGAGGTTTCAGGGCATGCTTTGGCTCCAGCAAGAGGGAGAGAGAGAGAGAGAGGGATGGAGGGAGGGAGAGAGGGAGGAAGGGAAGATGCCTCTGTCGTTTCATCCGCAAGCGCTCTGGAAGGAAGGTGTGGATGTCTAATTATTCCTTCACTGAACCTGTGAATAGACTCACTGTGTGCCTGTTTTTCCTTGCACACACCCCCACTCTCTCGCTCTCTTTCTCTCTTTCTTGTTTCTTTACTGTTCCTCTCTACATGTTTTACTTTTTGTTCTTTTGTGGGGGGTTTTCACTCTCACATTCTGTCCATTTGTTTCCACACAGTCAAGAGAAAGCTCATGTCCATAGCTCATGCCCATAGCTCATGCTATCTCACCTCCAGTTCTCTCTCCACACTTTCATTTGACTCCACTCATTTTCCCTCTCCTCTCCTCCCTCTCTCTCTTTCTGTGTTTCGCTCAGATAAAGAGAAGCCCCTGCATTGAGCCCCATGAGCATGGCATGGCAGCAGTATTGGCGTTGGCGGTGAGAGACGAACCGCCTGCAGGTGCACACACGTCTGGCATACAGACACACAAGCCCCGAGCCCCGAGGGCAGTCGCACACGCTCACACACTCCATCTCTCGCCCCCTCCACTCCATACACGTCTTCTCCGTAATGAGACGGAATAGTCAAGGAGTGGTTATTCAGACTTGCTGCTCAATACATTCCCCTCAAGTGCATGAAGTCCAACTCATCCCTGCTGTTTGACTGAAAACAGCAAGCGGGCGTCTTTTGGCTCATCTTCTGTGCAAACGTACACAATGAGGAGGCCTGCTTTTGAAGATGCTTCATCAACAGTAGCTACAGTAAATGCATACGCTTCTTTTGACTGCAAGAGATTAGACGCCTGCTCACTGTTTTCTGCTGGACTTTTTGCTTCCACAGAGTGCTAATGAACTGTGAGATTTCACAAACATCCTCTTGGCGTTGCCACAAACAGTGTATTCTGATTGGGCATGGAGATGCTTCGGAGTTGTAGACTTCACTATGCAGGTGTCTAATAGTGTGCTTTGAACATCGTTGCTCACAACACTAAAATACATTGTGAGGATGCACGGACCTGCATGTCCCTGGAACATGCCTCTAACGCAATAAACACTGCACCACTTCCGCTGTGTCCCCACATATGTTAGGTACAGTATGGGTGGTGGAACAGAAAACAGGGAGAAAATCTGTTCAGTCTTGTCCTCTAATATCCTCTCCAAGCTGATTTAGTCATATCAGAATATTTTGCTCTACTTTCATCCCCTTTTTCCTCTCTCTTTCTCTCTCTCTCTCTCTCTCTCTCTCTCTCTCTCTCTCTCGTGCGCATGCGAGTCCATTAGGAGTATTTGGGCTTTGTCGTTATTTAAAATCGAGTGCATTATTCCAGTGCGGCTTTTTAATCATCTCAGGCCCCAGAATGGGTGGATTATGAGATTTGTGGCCTCCTCCTCCGCCTCTATTGTTTTGCAGGTGAAGTAGGCCAGTGGTTTGGGGATGGGTCTGCGAGACTCACATGTGTTCGGGGGAAAAAAAGAAAAGAAAGAAAAAAAAAAACACACACACACCCTCCTGCCTTGGATGAACCTAGGGTCCTACCCACAATGCACCACCACTGGCAGCATTATTTTCTTCTCCTGTGGGAGCCTGGAGCCTGAAGCACCGGGCGTCGTGCACTGTCAGGACGAGTTGCCCCTCTCTTCATCTCTCGTTCCCCTCTCTCTCTGGTGGTGCTTCTTGTTCATCCTCCATTCTCTCTCTCTATTTTTCTCTCTCTCTTCTCTCCTCTCTCTCTCTTCTCTCCTTTCTCTCTCTATCTGTTCAGCAATGCACAATTCACAATGCATGATTAATGGAGGAGGGGGAGCAGGGACTGGGGGGTCAGAGAGGGATATGTTGATTCGTGTCTTGATGGGCTCCAAAAATCTTTTGGCAAAGTCATAGCTGTTAAGGGGAGATGCTCTAAAAGCATTTCAGGTATTAGCCGTGAGTGCTCAACCCACTGTTTTCTACCTCAAAGTGCACCGTTTGAAGTGCTGAGGTGAATGTATGTATGTGGATCTTTGTGTGTGTATGTCTGGATGGAGGATGTATGTGTGTGTGTGTGTGTGTGTGTGTGTGTGTATGTGTTTGTGTATGTGTGTGTATGTGTGTGTGCAGCGCAGGGCATGCATCCGAAAGCTTCCAGTGTCTCTATGAATCGGCAGTTTCAGGCAGAGCAGCCCGAGCCAAATCACGCTGTGCGCCGCAAACTGCCGCAGAGAGGGCACTCTGGAAGCTCCAAACTCAACTCAACAACCCCTCTGACAACAAACTTTTTGGGAAGGCGGGAAAAAAAAGTTAAAAACTGAAAAAGGGGGGAAAGAGATTTTTGGAAATCGCAAAAACAAAATAGGAAGTGAACTCGCTGAGCGTTTGGAGTTTCAAATCAGTTGAGATCAATTAGAGACGACAAACTCAGCCTGCGGCTCTGAAAGAGATTGGGAAACAGCTTGTGAGAAGAGAAGTGTTGCTAATGCCCCTGAGACAGAGCTTCAGAGGGAAAGAGAGCGATAGAGAGAGGGAGAAGGAGAGAGAGAGAGAGAGAGAGAGAGAGAGAAGAGGAAACAAGCAAGAGAGCAAAAGAGACCAGTGAATGTCATTTCTTGTACATTGATTTTTTGTTTCATAAATAAAGCAGAACATGCAATTGAAAGCTGATATGTTATGAAATATTAAACATGCCGAGCTATTAACCACGTGGCTGAGGAAGCATTCGGTCTGGGTCACAGTCTTGTGTTTCATTTCATTCAACCATTAGAGGGCCATAAAAATGTCTCCAAGAGTAAGCACAGTATCATTTGCAATCATTATGCAAACCATTTTACATTCAAGATCTATAGAGTTACCAAATGAAACGTCACTGGCATGACAAAGGACGTGTAGGAAATGAGGGAAAGTGTTTTTCAGGTTCACTGGTTCTCGTTTCTCTGTGATGGGACAAGAAAGCAGTAGAGACTGAGAGGAAGAGAGTGAATAAGAGAAACAGACAGAGAGGGAGAGAGAGAGAGAAAGAGAGAAAGACAAAGAGAGAATGAGAAAAAAACAAATCCCCAAAATCCAAGATTAAATTTTCATCTTCAATCCATTTATGTGTGCCTAGCACACCTGTACTAAGCTGCTTCTAAACAGTGTGAGCGCGTGTCTGTCAGGGTGTTTTTGACAGATGGACCGGATTCGAGAGCTTTTTTAAACAAGGCCAGCTACTCTAAAACAAGGCCCACATTCTGCCTCACATTCTAGGCCCCTCCAGGAAAACAGGGCCACAGTCTCAAAGGTTATGGGCTTTTTGAGGTTCTCTCACTGAAACATTTGAGGGTTTGTTTTCCTATTTCTTTTTCTTCTTCTTTGCTTTGGACCCTTAGTGGACAGGTCCATAGAGTTGGAACCTTTCTGGACCTTTCTGGACCTTCTGGTCTTTCCATGTCAGCTTCTGTCCAGTTCTCTCCAATTGTGAAGAAACCATCTGAAACATTTTTTTTCCAAACATAGGCATATATCTTTGCATGCAACAGTGGTTAGCATTTTGAAAACCCCATGACAAACACTAAATACAGCTGATTCAAGCTGAGAATGAAAATGTAAACACCTTCTAGACCAGGGGCGTCACTAGACCTTATTCACTGGGGCACGTGCCTTAGTAAAAGTCTCCAGTGCCCCAGTAAAATTCTAGCGCTGCTCTCGCTGGAAACGCCATTCATGAGCGCATCTCCGCCTGCTTTAGTCATGACTCGAGCCTGTCACTTACCAGCCAATAAAAAACAAACAAGGAAAAAAAAAGGGGCCATAATAGCCAATCAGGAAATAGCACTCTGTAGCTGGGTAAGATTGAACGCAACAACCAATGCAAATCGTTCACATGATTCTTCCGAGTGTTTCGTTGTACAGTGGAAACCGCTGGAGCTCATCACATCACTTTGAGCGCAGAGTAAGTCGTCCCCTGTGTTAATGTTACAACAAATTCACAACTTGTTTGACAGAAAATATGACAAGTTGATCGATGTTAGAGAATGTTGCCCACATAATTAGCATCTGTTTTTCAATGCTTAGCGTCAAATTTGTAGCCTAAATTTAGTAACAGTTTACCAGCGTGTGCTCTCTCCCTGACACACACACTCACACCATGCGTAGGCTGCACGCACACATGCGGACAGTTAATAATGATTTACGTATAGTGTAGAGAGAGTCCTGTAAAAGTAGCCTATACTGCTTGTGAAGCTGTCCTACTGTAAAACTAAACATAGCCTTCTGATAAACTATTCAGAGATGGACATCAGAACATTTTTCCTGAACAGAGGCAGAAGGAGAGGAACAGTGAGGAGAGATGAGGAGGATGAGGGAGGTATGATAATTGCCCACATTAACAGTAACATTAACATTTATGTTAAAGTGCCAGTGCTGTGATTTGATCAATGGTTTAATGGCAAACTTAAATAAGTTTGCTGCATTTGCAAATGTTTCCTATAATAATCTACACAGACTCTGTATAGATTATAGGCTACATTTGGAAATTATCACCAAAAGTCAATATGAAGGCTTTAGTAGGCTACAAAGAACTGCAGTATTGCCAGGATGACTATAGGACCCTTGCCTGGGAGGGAAGTATATCTCAATTTTGACTAAAAAATAAGCTTTCCCTTGTGTTAGTAGGAAATCCTATTAAATTCATGCAGTGAGTATAGGCCTAATTATGCCTATGTGTTTGGATGTTGCTGGATAGTGGTTCTTACAACAATTGAGGGAGAGAGTGCTGGTCCTACAGTATGACAGTGACAATAATGATTTTGAAGCTTGTAGCCTACCCGTAGGCTAGCCATTTATTTCATATTGCGCGCACATTTATTATTTTTTTTATGTATTGGGAGTTGGGGGCCTGTGCCCCAGCAAAGGTCTAGAATCGCCCCTGTTCTAGACCCAAAGGCTTGGAGTGTCTAGGAGTCCTGAGGCTGATGATGAGTTTGGAACCAAAGATGGCTGACACGCTCCTCACTCCCCCATCTCTTCTGCTGCCTGGAAACTCATTATGCACAAAGTCACTGCATCTTAATCAAACACTGTGACAGAACATAGGAGGCCAATTCCCTGTGGGCCCGTGTTCACTGGTGTGGAACTGGACACATGGCTCTCTCTCTCTCTCTCTCTTGCTCTCTCCTCTCTGTGTGTTGGAGTGAGGATTTTAACTGCTCCTCTCAACTATGCAGATTCCATACACACACACACGCACACGCACACACACACACACACGGATGCATGAAGCCATACGCACACATTCACACATCTACTCACAGTCACTTGCCGCCTTAGCACAGCACAATAACTGCAGATGCAGAAAGTAGATGGCATAGCATGACAGGAACCAAAGAAACACAAACAGGAGAAAAAATCTGTACATCCACCCATAGATCAGCTTACGCGCAGCATTGCAATGGAGGCGCAGCAGCAGAGTGGCATGCGATCCCCACAGAGAGACAGACCGAGAGAGAGAGAGAGAGAGAGAGAGGGGTAATGTAAGCCTGGATCATGGCACATAGCCATTGACCCAGCCACCTCCGGAAGAGAGGGATCCTACTGAGTGTGATGATCAGGTAAACAACGCAACCCATCAGAGAGGAGATGGACTGAGAGAACATGGAGAGGAGAGTTCTACTGAACACTGATCAAACACACACACACACACACACTCCTCTTCCTGCTGTCTCAAAAGTAAAAAAGTATGAAAGAGTATTGTTTTTTCTTCTCAGATTTGGAAACACTTTGAACATTTTAGTTTTGTGTTTAAAACAGTTCTTGCTGACTTCCTTGCTGACTCAGCTAACAAAGCAATGTCGAAGTCCAATCTATATCAAATAAAATGTTATATTTACACTGTAATCTTTAGGGCAAAGAGTTATAATCTCTCCCGATATGCTTCTACTGCAGAAGGTAGCTTGTATGCACACCTGATCTCGGATTAATATAAAATGGCGGTGTGCACAGTTAATGTCCTGTGGCCTAACTACAGCCAGGCCGGTCTGGTGGCGGACCACAGCGGCACACATAAACACGCACGTGCCCGACGGAAATCTGGTGCTGCCGTGCCACAGGTTGTCTGGGAGAGCTCGCCAGACGCCACTCGCCCGCCCCATACGCGCCCTCCTGTTCACCCGCACACCCTCCCTCCCTGCCTGGCCCCGGCAGCCTGACTCGTCAAACACAGCACCTCACCTCACCACTCGGCCTCCGCGTCTGTTCGTCCGGTCATCTGTCCGTCTGTGCGCTTGATAAATCAATGTCACTCAGAAGGGATTACGCTGGCATCCGGTAAGCACACAGGAGACGGGACCGCTGGCCCCAACCTCTCCCTGGTGGGTGGGGCGGGGGGAGGTGTAGGGTGGTAATGGTGGTGGTCTGGTGGTGGGGTGTTTGAGTGGCTGCTAGCGTAAACCTCCCTCTGACTGCCCAGGCCACATGGTGTCTGAGCGGCAGGTGCAGTATATAATGAACAGGATCCGGCTTTTTCAGAATGCGCCACTATGTGTTTCTTTGTCTACATGCAAACAGACATGCATGCATATAGCTACATATTTTTTCAGTGTGAAAGTCTGCAGACAAAGGCACACAGAAATACACACACGTATGCACACTCACACAAACAAACCAAAATAGTTGGCAGACAGCCAAACACATTCAGTGTAATGTTACATAAACTACATGTATAGCGAAACATGGTATGACCGCCGCATGGTGTTGCCACCTGCTACACTAAGAAAATAAAGCATATTTCCCATGTTCTCTCCATGCCCTACTACTGCAGCTCCTTATAAACTGCAAGTCACACTTCCCAAGTCTTCTACATACCCAACTCCCAAGTCTTCTCCATACCCAACTCCTGCAACTCTTTGCAAGCATCAAGTCTTAAATGTTCTCCCTTTGGTTACTCAATCAGTATTTAACGACTCAAGATAACTATATATAGTCTGAACAGCTTCAAGTACTTGGATATTACTTGTAAGTTCAAGTGTGTGTGTGTGTGTGTGTGTAAGTGAGAGGGAGAGAGAGAGTGTGTGTGTGTGCCAGTGTGTATGTGTACATGTGTGTATGTGTTTGTGTGATTGAGTGAATTTTTGTGTGTCTACAAACTTGCACACTGCCTCTATAAAACAAAGAGAGAAAGAATCAGAAGAATGAGAATTAAAATCAGAAAGGATACTTTGGTGACACCCTAATGCATGTCAGTAAATTTTTCTGTGTGTATACTTGTGCATGCATAGGTATGTGTATGTGTTCGTCTCTGTGTAATATGTACTGTAGCATGTCTGTCTGTGTGTATATACTGTATATGTGTATGAACAACCTCCTACACACTGTCAATCAGAGGTGGAAAAGAACAAAGTACAGACACACATACTGTACTTAGGTAGCCATTTTAGGTATCTGTACTTTACTTGAGTACTAACTTTTATATCCCTATCTGTACTTTCTACTCCTTATGAAAAAGGCGATTACTTTTGTGCTATTGCATTTGACGGAAATATAGACTATATTTATTTCTTGTCATTGCATGCCTTCTCCAACATCAAGGCCGATTTCAACCTAAATGGATGGGACAATAACAGTGGTGCATTAAGGGGGTAGCCTTTGCAACTGTATGCAAGTGAAGAAAGTGGAGCGCCAAAAACAATGGATACATGATAACAGAAAACATCTTTGTCAAATGTAGTGCTCTATAAGGACTTGTAAGCTTACAGATGTCAAAATGTCTTATTCTTAGTTTTGTTTGTTATTTATTATGCTGTGCCAGCTTTCCTCAAACATAATGTTTGTTTCCTCGCAAGTTCATACTTGGCTTAGTATTAGGCAACAAGCTTGCCTGGTATTTTTAGGGAGAGTGAAATAGTTCTTATAGTTACAGTTGTTAAACTGGAATATCTATAGGGTTCAATCTGCTCCTTTTTAACAAAAACAACCGGTAAAATAATCTTGGACACTTTTTACTTTTATACTTTGAGTACAAATCAGTGCCTGTACTTTGTTATTTTTACTTGGGTAAGAAAATGAATCAGTACTTATACTTTCACGAGTCTTTTTTACACAAGTATCTGTACTTCTACTTCAGTATAGAAAGTATGTACTTTTGTCAGTGTACTTGTGGGTCCCTGTGAACAAAATAATTTTGCATGATTATTTTGGCTGCTGAATATTGATTGGCCATTGGGGACCGCAAACGCATTAAAAGATTGCCAGTGAAAATAGGCAGAAGTCCCAAATGTCACATACGGGGGCCATCCTTATGTGAACATTAACCACACACGTTTTGTTTGCTATCTGTGCAAAGCCATCGCTGGGCCTATTGATGCTGAGCAGATGTGAATGAGTTTAAAGCGCATGAGTGGAACATGCTGAGCTGACAGACACGCTGGCTGGTTGGCTGGGTGGTAGGCAAGCAGGCGGGAGGGTCATGCCTCCTGGTCTCATATAGCAGAAAACATGGCATGAGATTTAACATGATGACAGCTGGATTACACATGCTATAAATAGCCGACGAGCAGGAAGCACAATACACTTTGACATATGATGGGCTGATTGACAAGCCAGAGTCTCTCTCTCTCTCTCTCTCTCTCTCTGTATGTGTGTGTGTGTGTGTGGGGGAGTGTTTGTGGGTGTGTGTGTAAGAGAGAGAGAGAGAGAGAGAAAGAGAGAGAGAGAGAGCAGGAGAGAGAAAGAGTTAATGTATCTCTTGCCATGCAAATTGTATTTACGTCATAGCCTTGATTACAGATGTGATGCCAGTTAGTGATATTGCCTCCCAAGCATCATTAATGCAATCTCTGTGATCTCCACCTCGACAACAGAACAGTTCATTTCTGTCTTGATGAAAATGCAACTAAATATCTTACCCTTTTATTTTTTTGTTTAACCCCATTTCAATTCACTATAAACATGGTTGGTTTTGCCGTTGCCTTGCAACACCTCTACATGGCAAATGTATATTAGTGCATTCAGAAATGCTCTACACATTCAAACGGAAAGTGAAAGGCAGAGGATGGAGGTGGAGATAAAATGACAGACTGACGCAAAGACGCAAGGGCTGAAGTGATGGAACCAATACGAGCATGTTCAGATAGATTTGATTTTCTTTTCCTGGTGAATAGTATCTATGCTACTGTACTGTAGCATACTGCATATATATATACTGTACTGTATATATACAGTATATATATGCACAGTAGCATAGATACTATTATATATACAGTATACCTATCATAACTGGAAAAAATAACATGGCTAATTACATAACACATAACATAGCAATTCTGCCCATGTTTCTCTGATATCAATCCCATGTGTGCGCTCAAAAATCCTCAGGTGGTCCCACACAGCCATGGCTTTGTGAATGGGAGACAAATCACATGGAAGGACTCAGGAGGTGGGCGTGTGCCCAAATATCAACAACATTTCCCAGGATTAAGGCTGCCACCTTTAAAGCCTATGTTTGCATTACCATATTGTCTATTTTGTGTGGTAAGCTGTGTGGTAGAGTGCCTAGTTAGTCACCTAAAACACTCCCTGTCTTCTGGTTTGATCAACCCATTTCATCATCGCACACACATCAGCTAAGCAAATTGCAGTGGGGTAAGGACAGGGGGATAGAATAAAACTTGTGTACACACACACACACACACACACACATGCATATCCTTACAGTCAGGGGTGTAGTGGGTAAACTATGAATTCTGTAATCACAGTAAGGTGGACTGTGCCATGCGGTATCGGATTTAAAAAAAAAAGCATTCAGAATATGTTTGATGATGGTGGAGGTTATTGACCAATGTTTATAACCATACCGGCGATATTAAATGGTTCCTAGAGTGTTGATGATATTGTGAATGTGGATAATACACTGCAATTGGTGAATAAACTCTTTTGAGAGGTGGATAAACTCTAATAAGAGGTGGATAAACTCTATTTCTGAAATTTCAGAGGTGGATAAACTGTTTACTTGCGTTACGCCTCCACTACATCCTTGCTTATACAGACATAATGCACACACATAGACATACACACGCTAACAAACAATAAACCAGCACAGGCCCTACAAAACCGTGCACACGACACTCTCTCTCTTTCACACACACACACACACACACACACACACACAGCGTGCCTTTTTCAGTATAGGGACAAAGGGCGGGTGCATCTGAGGTAGGATCTCACCGAAATGAGAAACGTTTCATCATGCAGTAATCCCGCGGGTTGGGACAGGTATGAGAGCGCTAAACCAAACTGAGCTAAGCATCACTTGCAGAGGTGTCAGACAGGTGGGCAGGCAGACAGCTGAGGACGTGGATTTCAGACTCACACCGTGACAGAAAAAAAAAGCCGCTGAATGTATCTAGTTTACTAGACATTTCTGTGTTACATATAAGCTAAGTAGAAAATGTTTTCTGGTTTCTAAAGCATTTCCAAGCTCTCGGGCATGCACTAGAGATTTCTGCTCTGCTGTTGCAGGGATTCAGTTCACAGTTTCCAGGGAGTAACCATGTTAACCTAGACTCTCCACTGCGTGTCTCTCCATGTTGCTGTCATACATGTGCAGCGTGTATTAGATATGCAGCGCACAGCCACCACACGTCCTTGGCTCATTTCCGTCCAGCTGTGATACCGCGACATGGACGAGGGCTTCTGGTGAGCATTCTGTGACATGTATGGACGATGAGGTGAACGGTGGACACGTTATAGTCTACAAACTATATGTATATGTATATACACAGTGTACTGTATGTATCATATGTGTATATTTATAATATGTACATGTGTATTCATGTATGTATTTTTATACTCACCATTGCAAGAATGTGTCTCTCAGTTGTGGAGTTACATGTAATGAGGGTTTTGAAGACCCAAAGAGAGCAGAGAAATTGTACTATTGCACAGCAGGAATACTGCATCTCATTCATTCTCAAATTAAATCAGGGTCTATCCCACTCTCTTTCTGGCTATCTCCTTTTCTCATTTAGTGTGTGTGACTATCTGCCTCACAATCTCTCTCTCTCTCTCTCCCAGCATCCCTCACACTGTCTCTGCCTCTCTCTCTTTCTATCCCTCCATCCCTCTCTCCCTTTGTCTCAACTACAATGCACATTTTGGCTACGGGGAGAGCTGAGGGCTGTTGTAGCCAGCGGGAAAAGTCAAGCAGAAACACCAGCTTCATTTGGTGCTATTACCAAACATCTGCTCAGAGCGGTGCAAAGACTGAGCCCCATGAGAGGCAATGAGAATGCGAGAGAGAGAGGGACAGTGAGAAGATGGAGAGAGAGAGAGAGAGAGGGTGCAGAGAGAAGATGGAGAGAGAGAAAACGGGGAAGTGGAAAAAGAGATAGAGGGATAAAAGAGAGAGGGGGAAGGTGCAAGAGAAAGATATGGAGGGAGAGGAAAAATAGAGAAATGGAATTCAGAAAGGTTGTGAGGACAAGAAAGTGAGAAAGAGCAAAAGGGCAGAGAGAGAGAGAGAGAAAGAGAGAGACAGAGAAAGAGAGAGAGAGACAGAGAGAAAGAGAAAGAGAGAGACAGAGAAAGGAGGATGAACAAGAAGGGGAGGGGTGTGAGAGATGAAAAGAGGAGCAACTTTAAAATGCCTTTGAGCACACATATTCTAGTCACACGCTGTGTACTGTTTTCTGCAAGTGGTTGTTTATCCTTCTGTTCACTTTGACTCCCCGGAGTGTCCGGTGTGCTCCTGTCAAGACGGCCATTAAAAGAGCGTCCATTCCCCCTCGTGTTTGCCCGGCTCCATCTCCCATAATAATAAGACGCCGGCCACAACGAGTGGCTCTTCTGGGGCTGAGAGAAAGCAGGCTGGGGACTGGGAGGGAGCTAACGCGCCGGTCTTTAAGAAAGCAATCACTCAACCCTGAGTGTAGCCGCCGTAGACAGTGACACACACACACACACACACACACACACACACACAAAAAATACAATCATTAATCTTCCATGTAACTTACTGCCCACACACACACGCACATGTACAACCACATACACACACACACACACACACACACACACACACACACACACCCACACTCACTCACCCATGCTCTAATACACATACACCCTCCAACCACAGATATATACACCCATGCTCATCCAATGCTCACACTCACATACACACACACACACGCACGCACGCACACACGCATGCACACACACACGCACCTCACTATAATCCACTCTTACTGTAGGTTTTCATACGGGCACGTGCCAAATCTCAGCACTGTGTTTCTCCCCCTCCCTTCCCCTCCCCCACGCAATCATATACTATCATGGCGAGCGGCTCCCGTGCCTCCAGTTAGACACTAACTCATAAAACCCGATAGGCTCTGTTCTGTTCCGACCCCGACGCCAGCTCCACGTGAAAGACGAGCTCGGCGTAAAACACTCCCGTGTTCTTCTCCATCTCTATCACTGCTCTGAAGGTCAGCGCTTCTCTCTCAACAGATGGAGGATAGCGCAGAAAAAAGAGGAAGGAGGCTGGCAGCATAGACTATCTGGGCAGCATAGGCTATTTGGGGCAGCCGTGGCCTACTGGTTAGCGCTTCGGACCTGTAACTGGAGGGTTGCCTGTTCGAACCCTGACCTATAGGAACAGCTGAAGTGCCCTTGAGCAAGGCACCTAACCCCTCACTGCTCCCCTAGCGCCTCTGTTGTTGCAGGCAGCTCACTGTGTCGGGATTAGTGTGTGCTTCACCTCACTGTGTGTTCACTGTGTGCTGAGTGTGTTTCACTAATTCACGGATTGGGATAAATGCAGAGACCAAATTTCCCTCACGGGATCAAAAGAGTATATATACTATACTTACATATTAGACATATACAAACCACTGGTCTTATTTTCATCTGTCTTGTTAACTAGATGGAGGAATGTATTGAAGGTATGAAACTTGGTGTCAGAGACACATCATTCGTTAAATAAATTGAAAAAAACTCGGACAGAAATACTATTTACAAATGTGAGCCCACTGCCAATTAAGAGTATGTTGTGTTTTTTGCGCCTACAGCTCTAGGAAAAAAATAGTTAAATAGTAACCTGGCAACAAAAAACATCAAGCCAGTGTTTTGTATTACTGAACGATTTTGACAATTTTTAAATTTTTAACACAAAGGTAGAGTGCTGAAAATAAACCCGCCTTGTCATTTTGTTCGATTCAACAGATACTTCGCTATCCAAGCAAAGAGAGCTTGAGATTGTATTTAACAGCCATTAACTGGTAGCAGCAACCATGCCCTGCTAGGTCAAGGCTGCGGAGCTAGAGAGGGAATGTTTTAGGACAGAGCCGTCCAGAGGGCATGAAGTCATCCCCGTGGGCGTGACGGCCCGTGTCACCTGGGTAATGACGACGCGGCTGACCTCTGTCTGTGGGCGGCCTTGTCTGGTTGCCTGTCTGCCGCTCAATCTCTGAACAGCGCTCCCTGGCCATGAACCCACTGTGACAGACGCACCCAGGCACGCAAAACACACACACACACACACACACACAGAACCACACTGATGTATTAGCACAGATGCAGGCATGATTAGACACACACATGCACACACACACACACACAAACAATGAAATATATTGGCAGACAGATGCAGAGAGGAATACTTGTGCACACAAACAACCATATGCACTCAAATATAATGGCAAAAATGCAGCCACACCACACACATACACACACACACACACACACACACACACACACACACACACACATCACACCCCAGCCAGATATGCTGTCATAGATATACTGTAAGCAGGCATGCTCATTGCAAATACGCACACACACACAAACACACATACACACACTCACACACATCCAACCCCACCCAGATGCTCTGGCATAGATGCAAGAAGGCTTGCACATGACAAATACACACACACACACACACACACACACACATGCAAACACGCACGCACACACCTCCAGTCTAATAAATCAGCAGCTGGGAGATTACAAGGCAGGATCTTAAAAGGAGCTTAAGAGGAAGAGGGGTTGTTATTTACCTAAAGTGCCCTCTTGCTCCAACAGCAGGCCTGGGGGAGAGAGAGGGGCAAGCAACAACAATAACAACAACAAAAAAACCATGGCGACAAAAAGTGTGAGGTTTTGCCCAGATACAGCGCTTATCTATTCCAGGGTTACAGTGCAATTACTCTAGTGGCTTTGGGTAAAGGGGAGGCAGAGATAGTGAGACAATGTGAGAGAGAGTGAGGGAGAGAGAAAGACAGAGAGAAAAAGAGAGAGAGAGAGGGAGAGAGCGAATGTGCTGTGCTTGTGAGCATGAAAGAGGAAGGGGAGAGAGTGGGGGAGAGGGAGAGGAAGACAGGAGGACAAACAGAGAAACGAAATGAAAGGGGAGAAAGAGGGGGCGGGAGGGGTGGTGGCGAGAGAGGGATGGCGAAGGAAAAGAGAAGTGGACGATGAGTAAGGCCAGACAATGAGATCCCCGGGGACAGAGGCCGGGCGCCGTGAGGCTGAAGGTGACCAGAGGTGCCGGCTGGACAGGGAGCAGGAAGCTGGAGCGGAGAGAGGAACATATGGCCCCGCGGCAAGAGGTAGGGAGAGAGGGAGAGAGAGAGATGGGGGGAGGTGTGAGAGAGTGATATAGAGAGATAATGAAAGGAAAGAGAGATAGGAGAGAGAGAGATGATTTGATTTGAGGGAGAGAAAGGGGAGAAAGAAAGAAGAGAGAGTGTGAATACAAGTGAGGGAGGGAGGAGGAGAGATTAAGTGTGTGAACGTACATATTGGAAAGACAAAGAGGCACAGAGGAGGGAGTGAAGAAAGATAGACAGAGAGGAGAGATAGAGCGAGAAAGATAGACAGAGAGATAGAGATAGAGAGGGGAAATTATGTCACACAGTAACAGAAAGCAACCATGCTTACCATCCACATGCACACCTCAGCCAGCTTGCACTATGTGACCCCTTCTGCCCACCGTCCAGGGTGGCCTTCCTACCCTTGCCCTCATGCTCATCCTGTCCACATGCTAACACTTTGTCCACACCAACTCTCCCGCCTCCTAATCATCTCTCTCTCTCTCTCTCTCAAATCAAATCAAATCAAATCAAATAGTGCTTTATTGGCATGAATAAGTCACTGTTGCCAAAGCTACAAGTATAACATGTTAATAATCCACTTTACATAAGTATTGATATAGAGATAAAATGAAATAATGAAAGGAAAGAAATAATCCTTATAATAATAATAATAATAATAATAATAATAATAATAATAATAACTAGATGTACCGCATAGCGGTACAAAATATGACCGCCGCTCAGTCCTGTACATCCGTTCCGCGAAAATAAATCACACTTCAATTTGTCTCCATATTTTACTCCATCCCCCACTCTTGAAACTTTTGTGTATGCTTGTTTGGCATGCCTGAGTGTGTGTGTGCGGCTGCACAGAAAGTAGCCTACTGGTGCTGAAAAGGTGAATAGATTGTAGAATAGCCAAAGAAGATGTAGCATTGTTATAAAACCTTTAAAATCTCTAAACAATCACAAGTAGGGCAGTTCATCACAGTTCATCCATTGCAACTGGATTGATGAAAGGTCACTTACACCTGTAGGCTACATTGTATTTGGGAAAAGCAAAAGGTATCAGCATAATGTTATTTATTTATTTATTTATTTATTTATTTATTTATTTATAAACAAAAACATCTCTGTCAGTTCCATGCCGCTTTCAACAGCTATCAAAAACAAAGTGGATTTTGGATTTTTTGTGAATGTTTCTTCTTCTACATAAGATTTTAGTCATCTTTAGTTCATGTAATACTTTATTGTCAATGCACAAATTAAGTAACAGTAGTCTGAAACGTTATTGTTAATGCACAAATTAAGTAACAGTAGTCTGAAACGAAATGCTGTTTTACATCTAACCAGTGGTGCAAATAACTGACATGTCCAAATGGGCCTTGATGAAATGCGTAAGCTAGACTGTTCATACACATTTTAACGGGCCAAAGTTGAAGAGCTGTTGTCCGTTATTGTTCGTTGCAAATATAGGCCGATTCATGTTCCCTTGCATTGTGTAACTGAGGTCCATGGCTAGTCTGGCTTTCACCAGACCAAGCTCAATCTTTTAAGAAATAAAAAAAAAAAAATAGCGGGCAGATCAGGCTGGGTTCACCCAGCCTAGTCCATAGGCACCGATATTGTTTAATTTTCCCGATTGAGATATCCACGCTCTGGCTATTCTAAATGCAAAAATGCATCAGGGAGTTATGACAAAACTGTAACTAACAAACTAGATCCTAATAGCTTCCCTAAGCTACAGGTAGGCTTATAAGGTAGGCCCTATTTACAACATAAATTGTCAATAGGCTATGCTGGCTTACACAAAATAAAATCTCCTTTGAAACCAATGGCTCACGCCTTACAGTATCAAGCCGGACTTAAACTGCCATATCGTGGCGAAAAGTTGTAATAAAATTCACGCAGCTCCATGAGCCAAGGAAAGCGCGAATGAAGTAGCCACTTCTAAATGGGACCCACTACAGTAGCTTAAGGTGTGTTGCTAAAGCAGCCATAATGAAATGAAGGTGTCATTGTTTGGATACTTCACACACACGTGCTTTTTTAATTTCACAGACTACAACTACCAAGCTGGAATCAAAGCACATCGATTCCCCTCTCACACCCTGCACGACTTAAAACAAAATAAACAGGCGCCTCAGTCTCACGCATGTAGCCTATAGGCAAAACTGTATCAGACCGGTGTAACGTTGGTAAATCTTCCATTGCACAGAATGATTTTTGTAGCACGCGTGGCAACAAATGACAGTCGAAAAGATACAATTACAGTGCTGCTATCAATTTGCTTGGTATAACCGCATTTATAGTTTTCTACAAATGCAATCAATCAAATTGGCCTCCATCACTCAAGCAACGCTAACGGTAACATTACCTAGGTCCTTATTGATATTATAAGATTAACGTACCTGCAGTAAAAACCAAGCATGTCCGATAAACATCCTCAGATTTATTTCGGCTTCAAGAAGAAATGGGAATTACATTTCATGTGAACATCGTCCTATCCTTATTAGACGTTCTCTGCGGTAAACTACAGTCCTGTAGGAAGCGTCCATTGTTTTTCCAACCCACTTTTAACTTCCAACAAAATTACGTCTCACTGCAACGATGCGCTATGCAGTGGACAAACGACTACTTATCGCCAATACTGGAAATGCAGCCATGATGATGATGATGAATATTTGGCTTTCTTTTAATCCTACTGAATTTGTAATTATGTATCGGCCGTTCTAATTCCGATAGTATGTGGGTGCCTGTGTGTGTGTGTGCATGTGTATATGTGTACCGCCATCTACAGGCCAATGAGTGTACAGTCACTAAATGTACACATAACCAAATTTTTTTTAGACCCCCCCATGGATAAAATTCTACGAAACTTGGCTTACCCCCAGAGAATCCCAGGTCAATCATACACATTAAATTTGGTGCAGTTCTGAACATCTTAACTGAAGATAGGGGCGATTAAAGCAGAATAATATTGCATTTTCATTTTTTTACCGGCAGGGTGCAAATCACAAATGAGTGATTATGGGCCAGGTTGATGTGGGCCCTTGAGACCAACATACCATAAAAGATTCTTCATCCTCGGTGCCACGGTTCAGGTAGTTATTTAGGAAAAAAACTGTTTTTTTGGCGGTTCGGGGGGGGCCAGCAGGGGAGGGCCCCCGAACGAAAATAAATTTTTCCATAAAAAAGTCTAGTGGGGCTACATACCCACCAAATTTCATGTGCCCCGGTGGTTCGGTGTCCCGGGTATCGTTGACCAAAAATTCAGGAAGTAGATGACGGGGGAAAAAAAAAAAAAAAAAAAACTTTTGACAATCCCTATATGACCGCTTAAGCTAGCGGCGGTCATAATAATAATAAAAGGATAAATTGTAAATGGTATTAAAAGGACAGTAATAGCTATACTGTAGAAAAACAAACAACAATGGATTATTGTAAACACATATTATATGCCTACACGTGCAGATACATCTTCATAAATCAATTTGAGGTAAATAGCAACACCTAATATCAAACATAGTATTTACATGTACACAAAGGGGATAAACTCACCAATATGCCACATACATGAAAGTTACAACTTTTCTCTTGTTTTATGGCAGGTCATAATATAATCTGCAGCTAGGCTTGAACAGTTTGGTTCCTCTCCCAATAATATATATAGTTTTCTTTGTGGAGATAGATTTTCAAATTCTGTTATATGTTTTTTGAATTCAGCAAAAAAATGTCCCTTATAGGTGCATATCTGATGCAATTAAGAAGGAAATGTTCCTCGTTTTCTACATCATTTATGCAGAAGCTACAGTTCCTCATATGTCTAGGCACCCATGTTTGTCTAGGTCTACCAGTTTCAATGTGTAGGCTATGGTCACTGATTCTGCATTTTGTCAGTGTTGTTCTTTTCTTTCTATCTTTGATGTCATTTAAGTATGGGGCTACACAGTAATTTCTGTTCAGGGTTCTGTATATATCTAGTTTGTCATTCGTTTTTATTTCTTCCTTCCAGAATTTAGTATAATGCATCTGATTTGTGTTGTCAATTTCTTTCAGTATAGATTTTTTCATGTGACTTAGGCTGTATTTTTGGAATAAGGGGTCACACTTCTGGGTAAGGGACTTGTGCTTGAAAGCCTTATGGTGGTATGTGCCAGCATTGCTTTTTGCAAGATGTAACCAAAATTTGGAGGCCCTTTTGTCGATGTCGATAAGTAAAGGGAACCTCCCCAACTTAGAGCGGCAGGCCAAGTTGGATGATGTTCTATGTACACCCAAGACATCTTTACAGATTTGTAGGTGCTAGGTCCAACAACATGCCCATTAGATCCTGTCCCGTCCACTCTTCTACAGTCTATCTCACCCGCTGTTCTACCAGCAGTCACACATGTATTTAATGCTTCACTCAGTTCTGGAATAGTTCCTTATTCTTTTAAACAGGTTCAAAGTCAAAGTCAAAGTCAAAGTCAAAGTCAAAGTCAGCTTTATTGTCAATTTCTTCACATGTTCCAGACATACAAAGAGATCGAAATTACGTTTCTCACTATCCCACGGTGAAGACAAGACATATTTTACCAATTTTAAGTCCACAGACAAACATAACATTCAAGTAAACAAAAAAGTAAGTAAATAAGTAAATAAGAGGGCACATATAATAATGAAAAAATAAGAGCAGCAAAATTTTGTTGAAATTGTGCATAGACAGTCAATAAAAAACTAGTGCAAAGTCAGGCCAATAAGAGGCTTGGGTAGTTCTGTTTGACCTGAGTAATGAAGAAAGTGGCATAGTGGTGCAAGTTATGTAAGAGCAGCAGAAGTGTTGTGTTTTCAGGACAACAACACCAAGTTGTAAAGTGTACAAGTGTGCAAGTGTTCAAGTGTGCAAGTGGAGTAGTGCAGGCGGCCATTGTGGGTCCAATGTCCAGGATGTTATGTAGCTGAGGGTGGAGGGGGGAGAGGAGGGAGAGAGTTCAGCATCCTTACAGCTTGGTGTATGAAGCTGTTGGTGAGTCTGGTAGTCTTGGGGCGCGGGCTTCTGTACCTCTTCCCAGAGGGCAGTAGATCAAACAGATTGTGAGCGGGTGACTTGCATCACTCACAATTTTGGTCGCCTTTAAGGGTGAGGTGGGTGGTGTAAATGTCCTTCAGGGAGGGGAGTGAAGCACCAATGATCCTTCCAGCTGTGTTCACTATGCTGCAGGGCTTTCCTGTTGTATTCAGTGCAGCTTCCGCCCACACAGCGATACAGCTGGAGAGGATGCTCTCAATGGTGCCTCGGTAGAATGTGGTCATGATGGCTGGTGGAGCACTTGCTCGCCTGAGTTTCCGCAGGAAGTACAGGCGGCTGAGCTCTCTTAAGCCAGTGATGCAGTGTTGGTGGTCCAGGAGAGGTCTTCGCTGATGTGCACCCCCAGGAATTTGGTGCTGCTCGCTCTCTCCACCACAGCATGTTGTGTCGACCAGTCATGAAAACTGGGTCTAATTCCAGACTCTTTTCTTCAGTGGTTCCATGTTGGTGGAATGAACTGCCCAGTGCTCTCCGTTCCTGTGGTAGTTTTAGGTCGTTTAAGAGGGGTCTAAAGACATTCCTATTCAACATATACTTAGTTGTTTAAGCGCTTATGTGTTATGGTTTATATAATGTTGTTCTATTTTAATTGGGCTGTTAATTAATTTGACATTATTGTTTATTATTGATATTCTCCTTAATGTAGTCTTAGCATGTCATTGTTTTTATATTATTGATTGAATTGACATTATTGTTTTATTATTGCCTTTCCCCTTTTTACATTGCTTTTATTAGGCTATTGCTTGAATTGATATTATTGTGTACTACAACTATTCTCCTTACTATATTTGACCTACATTTTAATCTGTTCCCTGTTCAATTTTAAATATTATTATGTTGTTTTGTATTTATGTGTCGCTTTGGACAAAGGCGTCTGCTAAATCCATAACCATATCTAAGTTGGGCCCTTATCCCACTTTTTATAATCAAGCCCGTACAGGGGTCCCCAAATCTCACTGCCATACAGAGCAATAGGCTTGATAATGGGGTCCATAATCTTGAGCCAGAATTTAGTTGGTGGATTGAATTTATAAAGATGTTTTTCAATTAAGAAATTTGTCCTTCGTGCTTTGTCAGCAGGTTTTTTGATACCAGATTAAACCTTCCTGATGATGTTATTGTAAGTCCTAAATAGTTATATTGTGATACTTGCTTTATGTCAGTTTCTCCCATTTTAAAATTGGTTTCTTTTCCTGATTTCTTTTGAAAAACCATTATTTTTGTTTTGTCAGTATTTAATAGGTAATGCCCAATTTTTGCTATATGTTTCGAGAATATTAAGGCTTTCTTGCAGACCTGCTTTTGATGGCGAAAGTAAGACCATGTCATCTGCAAAGAGAAGGCATTTTATATTTGTGCTGTCAAGTACAAGTCCAGGAGATGTTGATTTGTTGATTGCTACAGCTAGCTCATTGATGAAAATATTAAAGAGTATTGGACTTAGGCTGCAACCTTGCCTAACTCCTCTACTCTGCTTAAAGAACTCTGTTCTGGTGTTATTCATTTTAATACAACATGTATTTTCTTGGTATATGTCTTTTATTATAGAGTAGACATTGCCTTTTATATCACTCTCAATAATTTTTAGTAGCATGCCCTCGTGCCAGATGGAATCAAAAGGCCTTTTTAAAATCAACAAAGCATGCATAAATCTTTCCTTTACTTGTTTTTTTGTACTGTTCAGTAAGTGAGTGGAGGGTATAGATATGGTCGGTGGTTCTAAATTCAGGAAGGAAGCCTATCTGACTTTTGCATAAAATGTTCTTATTATCCAAGAAGGTAAGTATTCTTGTTTTCAGTATATTACAGAAAATGTTACCAAGAATACTCAGATCCCACGATAGTTATTTGGGTTCATTTTATCACCATTTTTGTATACTGGGGTTATCAATCCTTGGTTCCATACCCTAGGAAAATATCCTGTTCTCATAACCAGGTTGAACAGTTTGAGGATTGCTTCTCTTGTCAGTGGAGTACTATGCTTAAGCATTTCTGAGGAGATTATATCAATCCCACAAGATTTACCAGTTTTCAGTGATTTCATTTTTTCATTTAGTTCTGATAGTTTGATTGGGCTGTCTAGATCATTTTGGTATGAAACTGTTTGCTCCATTTCCTTTAGTTTTTTAAGTATTTCTTTTTGGGCTTGGCAGTTCTGTCACAGGAGAAGGATGGGTTACAGCGACCAATAGCCTTTGCTAGCCGGGGCTTGCGGCCAAGTGAGAGGAACATGTCAAATTATAGTGCCATGAAACTCAAACTCCTTGCAGTCAAGTGGGCAATCACGGAAAAAAATGGCAAGTATCTCCTGGGCAACAAGTTCACCGTGTACACTGACAACAATCCCCTCCAATACCTGCAGTCAGCGAAACTGGGCGCTCTGGAACATTGCTGGGTTTCTCAACTTGCCCTCTTCATTACAACATCAAATATCGTCCTGGGACAGCTAATCACAATGCCGATACCCTTTCTAGTAGTGCTGGGCGGTATGACCAAAAATGTATATCACAGTATTTTTCTAAATTCTTACGGTTTCACTGTATATGACGGTATTTTTTTTCCATGCATAATCAGATGTTCACAGCATTTTCTACAGGTTGAGAGAGGAATTGCTGCAGTACATTGACTAAGGATGGTCTATTTTACTGTCATGATGTAGAATAACTCCATACTAGTGGTAATGCAGTTTTGCATGGCCCCAGAAAATGATGCTGTTTACAAAGAGCCACTCATGATTCTAATGCATCAGAATGCAAAGACAATTGCAGTCAAAATACAGAACTTTTACTGAGCAAATTTCACAAACATCTTGTATAAAACCAATATACTAAAAGTAGTGCAACTTCCAATAATTATACTTTTTTGACAATTATACAATTTAAAATAAAACCTCTCTGCTAATATGCTTACTCTGACAAATAGGCCTATTAGAAACATGCTTATTGTTATTGTGTGGTTTGCATGACGTTAGTAGTAGGCTAACGTTAACTTCATGTGGAAGTGGATGTCTTGTTAGCCTGCCATGAGCTTCGGTTCGGTTCGCTAGGCAAAACATTAACAAAAAAGTTAGTTTTGGTGCACCGATGACAGTCAGGCTCATTTCTAACTAGCCAGCTAGTATTGCTCAGTTCATGTCTATAACATGCTTCACTTGCTACCTGGATAATTTCAGCGAATATTCTTAAGGTGAGATGAATGATAAGATCATTAAACTTCACTGTGTTCGGTGGGGTTGCTAACTAACGACATCACCTACTAGCCAACTAGTTACCACTGTTGAAAAATCTCAATAGAATTTTCGTGACGGTAAATCCCTTTCAATCCAGTATCCCTTAACGTTTTTCCTTAACTAAAGAAACAATTTAAGGTATTCTGTGCAACACCCTTAAATAAACCCCTTACCTAAGGAGAAATTAAGCCTTAAGGGTCATACTTCAGGGGGAAAACTTAAGGTGTTTTGTGCTTACCCTCACTACGCCTCGCAGTCGCACCATGCGTGCGTGTGAAAAAAGTCCCGTCGGAAACACTGTCGCGTGTGCAGCGTTCCAAACGTTGTGTAATCAAATACACCGGTATGGCGGTATATTAAAAATTCATATCATAACGAAAATATACACCGGTATACAGTGTGAACCGGTATACCGCCCAGCACTACTTTCTAGGCTTCCCACAAGCCCCACTAACACTTTGCGATCTGGGTCACACGGCCTGGACGTCCCCCTGCCGCTTGCCATAGCCAACATGCAAGCCTCGAGTGCACCTATCAAAGTCAAAGTCAAAAGTCAAAGTCAGCTTTATTGTCAATTTCTTCACATGTTCCAGACATACAAAGAGATCGAAATTACGTTTCTCACTATCCCACGGTGAAGACAAGACATATTTTACCAATTAGGTCCACAGACAAACATAACATTCAAGTAAACAAAAAAGTAAGTAAATAAGTAAATAAGAGGGCACATATAATAATGAAAAAATAAGAGCAGCAAAATGTGGTTGAAATTGTGCATAGACAGTCAATAAAAATACTAGTGCAAATTCAGGCCAATAAAAGGCTTGGGTAGTTCTGTTTGACCTAAGTAAGAAGAAAGTGGCATAGTGGTGCAAGTTATGTAAGAGCAGCAGAAGTGTTGTGTTTCAGGACAACAACACCAGTTGTAAAGTGTACAAGTGTGCAAGTGTGCAAGTGGAGTAGTGCAGGCGGCCATTTTTGGGTCCAATGTCCAGGATGTTATGTAGCTGAGGGTGGAGGGGGAGAGGAGGGAGAGTTCAGCATCCCACGGCTTGGTGTATGAAGCTGTTGGTGAGTCTGGTAGTCTTGGGGCGCAGGCTTCTGTACCTCTTCCCAGAGGGCAGTAGATCAAACAGATTGTGAGCGGGGTGACTTGCATCACTCACAATTTTGGGCATATATAGGGTGAGGTGGGTGGTGTAAATGTCCTTCAGGGAGGGGAGTGAAGCACCAATAATCCTTCCAGCTGTGTTCACTATGCGCTGCAGGGCTTTCCTGTTGTATTCAGTGCAGCTTCCACCCCCACACAGCGATACAGCTGGAGGGATGCTCTCGATGGTGCCTCTGGTAGAATGTGGTCATGATGGCTGGTGGAGCACTTGCTCGCCCAGCCATCATGACCACATTCTACCGAGGCACCATCGAGAGCATCCAAGACTCTTGGATGACAGAATCTTGTATTGTGGACACCATCCCTGGATCGAACCAAAAGAGACCTGAAAGTCCTGCAAGGAACTGATCCCTGTATTTCCAGATACCTGTTGTTTTGGTGACAGGGACGACCACATACCCGTTAAGACAAGTGGAGTGAACCAAGGGAAGTCCGCAGTTGATAAAACAGTGGTCCCAGATACAGGAAGTGGATGGGACCTTGTACCGAGCGATCCAGGCTCCTCCTTCTAGGGATCCAGCGCTGCAGCTTTTACTGCCAAAGGTGTTGCAAGTCGAAGTGCTCACTAGCCTACACAACAACCACGGCCATCTGGGGGTGGACAGTACCACAGATTTGATATGACAGAGGTGCTACTGGCCCCAGATGTGACATGAGGTGCAAAAGTGGTGTTCTGAGTGTGAGCACTGGTGTTGCTAAAGCAAGACAACTGTGGTTGCTAAAGCAAGACAACCCAAGCCAGAACCTTCTTGGGAAATCTGTTAGCCACTAAGCCTTTGTAGATAATCTCCATTGACTTTACTCTATTGGATTGGGCTAGCACAGGACAAGAGAATGTTCTGGTAGTCACAAATGTTTACTTAAAAGTTTACCCAGGCCTTTCCCACCCCTGATCAGAGAGCTTCCACCGTAGCTAAGATTCTAACTGAGAGATGGTTCTATGTGTATGGCGTGCCAAGGAGAATCCACTCTGATCAGGGGCGCAGCTTTAAGGGGGAGCTGTTGAAGCACCTGTGTGACATCTACAGCATAACAAAGAGTAGAACCACCACTTATCATCCAGAGGGGAACGGTCAATGTGAACATTTCAACAGGACACTTCATGACTTGCTCAGGACCTTACCCCCTGTAAAGAAGTGTAAATGGCCCGATTTGCTCCCTCAGGTCCTGTTCGCCTATAATACCACCGTGTACCAGTCAACACGGCACTCCCCATACGAGCTGATGTTCGGTCGGAAGCCACAGTTACCAGTCGACCACCTACTTGGAAATACTGGAGGTGACCACAGGGACAGTCCACCGACTGATTGGGTGGTGCAACATCAAGAGTACCTGACTTCTGTCTATGCTAGTGCTAGGAGACACTTAGAAGAGGCTGCGTCATATCGTAGGCATGGTGGTCCTGACACTGTAGTCCTCTTCAAAGTGGTTGTATGCACATCCAGTGGCGCAAAAAGTGGGTATGCGCTATATGCGGCGCATAATAATAATAATAATAATAATATATTTGGTATATTCTATATGTAGCTACTGTTGTACGTTTCTAAATGATTTCTGCATTTCCTCAATGTTAAATAACATTTTAGAGGACTAACAGGCTAGAGTAGGCGCCCTATCTCATAAGATTCCATCATAGAATTTATAGGAAAGGGAGTGGGGGCGCCGTGAGCGCTGAGTAAGCAGATACGAGTAGTGAGTTTTCGTCTATGAAAAGAAATGGATACAGCAAAAAAGCTCATACTGAACTTTTAATGGCAAACAGAAATGTCACGATAGCAACAACTCATTACATGTTTCCATTTCCTAACAATCCTAATATTAATAGCTTAATATTGCGCTGATAATGTGGCAAACAAAGGCTAGAGTTGGATCAGCCTTATCCTTTTAACAACAGCTGGCAAAAGGACGTTATGAGAACCGTTTAGACTCTCTTAAAGTGACAATGCACCATTTAACAATACTTCAAGTTGAAATTGGCGGAATTTCTTGTTTTACTTTAGTTGTTTGTGTTTTTTTTTGGGGCCAATTTGTTGTTGCATACCCCTCAAAAATGGGTAGCTGAGCCCCTGTGCACATCCCACCTCATTGAGGCCAGGCGCAGGACAAAAAAGGCTTATCAAGGAAAGAAGAGTAGTTGTCCGCACACTGCAATCTCCCAGAAGAACTACATTTATTGAGTTAAAAACATAACACAACGTTTCGACCCACCAGGGTCGTATGAAGACCCTGGTGGGTCGAAACGTTGCATTATGTTTTTAACTCAATAAATTTAGTTCTTCTGGGAGATTGCAGTGTGCGGTCCTGACACTGTACCTATATTACCACCTGGCACTCTAGTCTTTTTCTAGTGGGCAGTGGTAGTGTAATGGTTAAGGAGCTGGGCTAGCGTGCAGTAGTTGTCAGTTCAATTCCTGGCTTCCACTGTTATGCCCTTGAGCAAGGCACTTAACCCCAAGTTGCTCCGGGGACAATGTGATCCTTTGTAATATAGCTGACATACAGTATGTAAGTGACTTTGGTCAAGAAGTGTCTGCTAAATGGAATGTATGTAAACTCTTTTGCAAGAACCATTTTCATGGTCGTCACAAAATCCAGGATACATGGGTGTCTACCAAGTATGAAATTGTGGAGCGTCTGGATGGAATTGGCACACACTATAAGATCAGGCCCCTTAAGACGTTCCACTCATAATACTGCCGGACAGCATTCAAACCCCTTCCACCTCCCACAGTCTGTTTCACATGAGTTCTCTGCCAGTGTAGCAGAAGTAAATATTCTCTCCGTCCTCTTCAGGCGTTGGCAGTAGATAGGTATGCTACCAGGACAGTGAACTTTAAAGCCAGGTGTGTATGTGGAAAGGCTGACCTGCAGTGCTGGCGGACACGCCCACCCGTGGGTGGTGTTCATATACGTAGCTTCCTCTCTGGGAGAACAATACGGTCATTTGAATTGTTTGCCGCATGGGTGCTTGTGGTTGTTGTTGTTGGAAGAACATGGCTTTATTCTTAATTCTAAGACTTCATTGCTTCTCTCGCACGCCCGGCCTGTTGGCTGTGGATAACCTGTTGCTTTTAAAGAGAGCAAATGCACATGGTTTAGTGTCTGAGCAATGTTTTCCCTTGAGTTATTTGTTTTTTGTATTAGTTCAGACTGTGAGATGGCCATCCGTGGTTTGTCTGTTTGTTTGTACCTTATATTCTTTTGTTTGTTAATGTTGCCTACTGTTACTCAACTACCCATGCTAGTGGTGTACTGTGTTGCCTGTACTATTATAGATTATTTCCAAGTCAATTTCCCATAACCCTTAAAGGTGTAGGCTTTGGAACGTTCTAAGTTCCGCAACAATTGAAGGTTCTAAAATTCTATGTTGAATTCAATGAACCCAGATATTCTTTAGAACGTTCATTTCTCAACATTCCCTTAAGGGTTAAAGGTGTAGGTTTTTTAACATTCTAAGTTCCGCAACAATTGAAGGTTCTAAAATTCTATGTTGAATTCAATGAACCCAGATATTCTTTAGAATGTTAATTTCCCAACATTCCCGTCACACCGGTGTGACGGTACTCCTTTAAGGGTTAAGGTAGACAATAAAATGACATGGCAGGTCAAGGAAAGCATCAAGAAAAGCAAAGATCATTTTTGTCATAGGCAACAAGGGTGGAGGTGTTTTTACACTTTTCAGACACTCTGTTTGAAAACTATGGATATTGTTTTAGAACCAACAACCTTTCTACATTATCTGGGGGTTTTGTGTACAAAAAGTGGAATTAATTAGAAGAAAATGTGAAAATCACTTTTCGGACTAGATATAATCGCTCATTTTAAAACATACAGATAAAAACACTAAAGATGGCTCGTGAAAATTTGAAGACAAAAAAAACTTGTTCCTTAGACTCTATATTAGCAAAATATGCAAAAAAATAAATTTTTACATGAAAATCCAGCGGGACCATATTTCCAAACACAGCGTACTGTACTATTGGTTGTATGTGCTCAGTTAGAGCATCTTTGTGCCATATTATAATGCCTCCTGATGCACGGCCATTCTTTGATTTGGGCTGTTTCAGGGGTGGAATGATCAGCTCTTTGTAGTTACAATGACAACCTGTCCTAAGATCTTTGTTGCTCCATGTTTCTAATAAATTAATAATATCAACATTTTTAATTGTAGATTGGAAAATAGGATCTGATGTCTTTAACCCAAAAGTAGAGGAATATAATCCTTGTATATTCCAGCTAATTATGCTCAATGACATGTGTTTTTGTATTGCTTTGGATGTTTTTACAAGTGGAACTTATAATTACTTATCAGAAAAATTCTAAGGAAGTATTATGGTTAACTAATAGTGGTAAAAGTCTAAATACAAATGCATAAATAAAATAAAATAATAATGATGAAAAATGAAATAATAATAATAATAATAAAAAAAAATAAAAAAAATGTTATTTATACATACTGTGCAGAGCTGGTCAGTGCAGTAATTTTGAACAGATCAAGGCTAGCATTTCTCTAATCTGGCTCTGTTGGTCCAATGGCTTTGTATGTTTTGCTGGCACTGTTGCGTAGCTCTCTTGTGTAGTTTGAGTGGCAGCATTTGAGCCGTTGATGCAGATGCATGGCTGTCTTGTATCAGATTGTTTTGTTGACTGCTATGGTAGGATGGTGGAGATTTAGCAGTGTTGCTTTTCTGGTGGGGTGTCTGTCTTCTGCCATTGCGATCTACAGTAGGGCTGTGTCCTTTAATGCTTTTGCCAGTATTTGTATTCCTTTGTTGTTCAGGTGGATGTGGTCATACATGTGTTGTAGGTGAATGTCAGGATGATTGACCAAATTAATTTGTGGGACAGGGCTACAAAGCATTTGAAGATCTTTGTTGATCTGTTGAATTAGAAGCCTGGGGAGCAGGGATGAATATTATTTTTGGCCGTGTCACACTGTTGTGCTCTTGTGAGAGGGTAATGGAGTGCTGATTGTGCTCGCTCACTGAAGGGGTCATATTTAATGAGAGTGTGTAAGAAGTGTGTACAGACGGGGGTTAGTGTATGTGTGTGTGTGTGTTTGCAGTGTGTATAGGTGAAGTGTGTGTGTGAGAGAGTGTTGAGTGTGTAAAGATGATGGGTTTGTCTGTGTGTGGAGTGTGTTTAGACAAATGGTGTGTGTGTTTGTGTGAGGAGTGTTCAGCGACGTGTGTAGAGTATGTATTGAGGAAAGGTTAGAGGGATGGACATGTCACCTCCTGATTTATGGGTTCCGCTACAGGGCACACCTCAGCACTAGATTCATATGTCAGTGTCACATTAACACTTAGGGATCATTATAGCCTAATCTCAACCAGCCCCACCCATCTTTATTTACCCTCATTTGTATTTTTTATAAATTGCTTTTTCACTTATATCAAAAGTATGTTTTCTGTAAGTTTAGTCACCTGGAGTAGGTTGAATAAGGAATCTTATTCTTAATGCTGTTCCGCTACACCTTGCTACTGTCCTGTCTGAAGCTGAGACTGTTTACTCAATCAAGACTAGGATGGCATAGAATGTGTTTTTCAGCGAATCCAAACTGGAGATTTGTGGAGGGTTGTCAAAAGGTGCATTCCATGCTTTACTGTACAGTACAGTCCCAAACTAAATAGTACATACTTCTAAGAGTACATACTTCACACATTCACATACTGAATACATTCCACTGCATAAAATAATGGCCTTTATTACACGGCTCTTCACGAGGCAAGTAGAACACTCCATTGGCTTGAATGGGATTTCCCAAAGTTCTACGGCAAAATATTTTCATTTATACAACAATTGGGTTCTATGGAACTATTTATTTGTTTCTGATTGGCCGAGAGACGTTCCATGAGTTGGAATATCCCTGGACATTTCAACTCAGACTTTGCACAGCTAATAATAAATCACTCCGCGATACAATACGAAGATTTGACACAATGTTCTCATCCCAGCTCTCCACTATTTTAAGCAATGGGTTACTCCTTAGCAAACCATAACGAAACAGTGCTTCACCACATCTGTGGATTAAGCTACACAGTCAACTCAATGTAAGTAAGATAAACGAGGATGCTAATTGTTCTCAGCATTGCCAGCATTGTGTAGGGCCTATAATATGATTGTCACTTGGAGGAGACTTGTAGATAACTAACGTTAGCATAGTTAGCTAACCGCTGCTAACGTGCTAGCATCGTGTCAGAAAAACATATGGGGCTGTGCACATTCACCATAAATTAATAAAGTTGAGTGGTTCTGCAATGTAGGCTATGTTTCCGTTTTTTTGCAGTACCATGTCCCTTACATAACATGGCCCAGTGTCCTTGTAACATGCATGCAGCAAAGCTAGATATGAATGTGATTTCAGCCCGACTTTCAACATTTCTTTCAAGAAGACACGTAAACCACAAAGACCCGTAAAGAAGGATCTGGAATGTTGGTTACCTAGCAACCAAGACGCTGTCTATTGAAAAGGGAACTGTTTTTTGATGCATAAGAACGATGTCGAAATTAACATTTTTAATCAATATTGGGGTGTTTTCAGATTATTTAGTTTGTGGTAGAATTGTTGTATAAAAGCAATATAGCACTCGTGATCGTGGGATTGGTCATGGATATTCCCACGGCTGTTGTTGCCTGCGCCACGAGGCCGGACAACACCCGTGGGAATATCCATGACCAACCCCACTCTCACTCGTGCTATTCACCCCTTGCAGACACGTGACTTAAGTCACGTGACGGCTCCATGCTGGACGGCAAAAAGATGGGAGACGGACGGCAAATTACATTATGTCATAAATATTATGATGAACTGAACACCATTACTATAACATCTTTGTAGTTCAATGTATTGCTGTTTGGGGTCTGATAGTCAAAGAAGATGCCAGTGGTGTTGTTAGATGAAATGGTTCATGATCGCAAATGTAAAGTTATTAAAACTGGTGGTAACAGCAAGGGGAGATAACGTTACGTTAGGCTACTGTAATTAACATTATGGTAAATGAACACACATAAGTTTTTCTGGACTAAAATATTGCAAAGCGATTTGGTTACTTTATTTGTCTTGCTTTTATCAGTTGTAACATAGTCAAAACGTTAAGAATGTCATATCAGAACATGAAATAATAACTAGCTGCCACACTTAGAAGCTAGCTATTCTAGCTAACGTTTATCGTAGCTCATAGTCCTAGGGCTAATGTAACTCGTCAGTTTGTACGTTGCCCAGCGAATAAACTTACTTCTTACATGTCTTAAGTTAAAGAATTGAAAGAAATAGGAAATTAAAAAAAAACTTGAACGGTATTATCTGTTTACATTCAGATCTTGCCAAAGACTTTGCCTAAGTGCTATCTGCCGTCCTGTTCAGAGTCTATGGTTGCTATAGCAACCGCTGCTGTGCTTCATATACTGAGGAGATAAGCATGCAATTGTGGTTGAAATACTCCCGAAACACAAAGAAAACAAACCAAAATATATCTATGCAAGAACATGGGATGTTGTTGTATTCCAAACAATAAGCCAACAGTCGTGGAAGGGCATTACTACGGTTAAATCTCACTATAATCTCCTAGCTGTGCGATATGTCCCATTACAACCCATTGATTTGATTCGTGTTCTTGCCGTCCACTAGGCTATTTTGCTTTGGCGCGAACAAAACGTGACGTCACTTGCAAGGGGTGAATATTGCTTAAGTAATTACCGCTGCAAACATATAATTACCGCTGTCAATGGCAACGGGTTTTGTGCTTCTGATACGTCTTTCATATCACTACGCAAGGACTGGAACTTCATTCAAAAGTGAAAGCAGACAGTTGATCAGCTGTGTTCTAAAGAATGTTTGATTCAAGTTCAGCGTGTGTTGTTGCAAACTATTTGTTTATCAGCAAATGCCATGATGAACGGTAACAAATAGGCTAGGCTATGTAGGCTAAAGTCATATCGTGGGGAGTTTATTATTTCGTTTTGACAAGTAGCTGTGTAATAAGCGGGATAATGTATAGAACGCCGGTCATTATTGGGAAAATAAGTGCGCGTCGGGGTCCGGTTCGCCCTGTCGGGACTTATTTTCCCAATAATGACCGGGGTTCTATACATTATCCCTTACATAATGGAGGATTTATTTATTTAAGGCAAGAAGAAACAAGTAAAAAGCAACCAAATTATCCTCCATGAAACTTCAGGTTGGTGTTTTTTTTTTCGAGCGAGGAGCGGGGTAGCAAAGCAAGCTGGACCCTGTCTATTCTGGCCGGCCCCGATGGACGGACCGTCCAGAGCTTAAATGGCATTCCTTCAGCACCCTGCCACTATCTTGACAGTGATGGGAGACAGGCTCAGCGCGGCGCTCTATCAGACTCACCGTCTCTCCCTGCCTGTCACTGTGGGGATGGAGGGAGGGAGGGAGGGATGGATGGAGGGAAGGAGGGGTAGAGGGGATTAGCCTGTCCCTCTGTGGGGTCTGTCCCAGATCAGCTCCAAAAAAAGACGACACCACGATGCAGGAGTGGCAGAGGTAGCAACGTCAGGCGGGAGGGATGAGGAGAGGAGGGAGAGAGAGAGGGATGAAGTGATGGAGGTCCAGGACACAGATAGAGACAGAAATGATGCTCTCGTTCCACTTCCAGTCCCTGCTTAAATAGGGTGTGTGTGTGTCAATGACAGTGTGTGTTTGTTGAAAGAGAAAGAAATAGTGCAACTGTATATGTACATGTTTGTGTATGTGTATGTAAGAGAGAAATAGCACATATTATGTGTGTGTATGTTTGTTAGAGAGAGAGATTGTATGATTGTGTATTTGTAGCAAGGGAATTCATGTGTGTGAGAGAAAAAGTGTATGTGTGTGTGTGTGTCTGGTATGGAAGAGAGAGAGAGAGAGAGAGAGAGGTTGTGTGAGTGTGTGTCTGGTATGGAAGAGAGTGAGAGAGAGAGAGAGAGAGAGGTTGTGTGAGTGTGTGTATGTCAGAGAGAGGTAGTGTGTATGTGTGAGCGTGAAACACAGAGGTAGTGTGCATCTGTATTTGTTTGTGTGCGTGTGTGTGTGCATGAGATAGAAAGACAGTGTGTGTGTGCATGTGTTGAGAGTGACAGAATCAGTGTTTGTGTGTTTGTACATGAGGAAGTGTGTGTGTGCGTACTTGAGAGAGAGAGAGAAAGAGAGAGACAGTGTGTGTGTGTGTGCGCGTGTGAGAGAGAAACTGTGTGTGTGTGTGTGTGTGTGTGTGTGCGTGAGACAGAGACAGAGACAGAGTGTGTATGTGTATGTGTGTGTGTGTGCATGCGTGCGTGTGTGTGTTCCCCAGCATCTGGCCTTAATCCAGGACCTGCCGATGAGACGAAGATGAGGCACACCCATGTTCTCCTCCCCTCATCCCGGGCGCAAATAGGATTTCTTCATTTTCCGTTACTCACCAACAGCAGTCTGGGACACAACAGAGCGGCCTCCACTGCCACCTCTCACACACACGCACACACACACACACACACACACACAGCTCTGGGGACGGCGATGAAAGCGACATCTGCTCCGCTTCGGCGCTTTTTCTGGGTCTTTTTTTTTTTCTTTCTTTTTTTGTCATCACAAAATACAGCACAACAGCTGATCTGAATTGCGGATATTAGAGAGACGTTTTGTGGCCGTACTTTCAGCTGTGATTCACTGACCTGATTTCTAGTTGACTGCATGTCTGTGGCCACATACCTCCCTCTAAAAAATCTGATATAACTGACAGTTAGGAGGTAAATTAGATTTTCTGGCCAGGATAGAATAAATCAACTATTGATCCTCCAAGGGGTATGAGAACTATGTGAAATATAGCACTAGAAATCAATAGTGGATTTGCACTAAAAGCTCACCTAGCATGTGGACATTTTATATTTTATATTATGATTCACTCAATTTGAAATGTTACCGTATAACTCAGGAGTTTTACTGAGTGTTTAAATTCACAGTCAATTCCTGAAGCTGCATTTCTTTTCTGGAACAAATCTCTCCTCCAGAAGATGAGCAGAGGAGGAGCCAAACCCACTGAATCACAGCACCTTTTTATGGTGGACCAAATATGAGAACTCAGCAGGAACAAAAGCAAAAACGCCCCTCTTCAAACACGGGAGACAGCAGTCACTGGAACATCAGGTGGCTTGAGAAATTCCTCCTCAGGAAATGAAACTGTTGCAAATGGGCTGTTATATAGAGGATGTGAGGTGTGTCTGACAGAGACGGCAGGGATTGATAGGTCAGCTCCAGGGTAATCTCATAAAGGTCAGTGGCAGGCACATCTGCATTAACCTCTAGCAGGTCACTTGTGTGTGTGTGTGTGTGTGTGTGTGTGAGAGAGAGTGTGTCAGGGATGTGTCTGGTGTTAAGACCTGAGAGCTAGGAGCGATGGATAGGATCAATGGAGGATTGATGCGCTCAGATTACCGCTGTCCAGCCACAATGCCACGACCCCCAGCAGCCTTCTTTGCACCATCCAGCAGTACATGCAGGAGCCCTTCCCCTGCCCGCCATCAGTCCTCCACCCTCGCCAACTACACACACTAAACGCCTCCATCACCAGTGATCATGCGTCAGTGATGAAGAAATCATGTTGAAATATGGAGTGGTGGAGATATTCAAGTACCCCACAGGGAGGATAGGGCGTGGTGTGTTGTGGTGTAGTGTGGCTCAGAAAAGGAGGAGATGAGGGCCAAATCGGTGTTTCTTTCATGCACGAGATCTGCATGCATACTATCTGCATGCATACTATCTGACATCCAACCCCATAGTGGGTTTCGACCTTCATTTTGCACAAGACACCCAACTCCTACCCTCCACCTGAACCACAGCCGGCCGAAGCCCAAAACGAATAGCACATAATCCCCCAGAATGCTTTGTGAATGCTGATGGTGCACACCATACATCAACCACCTGGGTCATGCGCTTGAGCCAGATCACCCCCCCACACACCCGCCACCTCTCTCTCTCTCTCTCTCACACACACACACACACACACAGAGCCTGTCAGCATCCACATGAGACAGCACTTTGACAAGACAGAACACTCTGCATGCATTAAAGAGGTCAGGGATGAAGAGATGATGAGCTGTGTGTGTTTTTTTTTCTTCCCCTCCTCGTCCTCCTCCTGCTATTCTTCTCCCTCTTCCTCCTCTCCGAGGAGAGGCACACGCGACTGCTTTGAACATTGCCAATCAACTTTAGACACATGGCGATGCTGATGAACATGGAACCCACATTTGAAGAATAGACTGAAGCACACATGAGCCATATACGCTGCGAGTGAACCAGAATGGGAGGCTCACAGTAGTATGTCGGCCAAAACCACAAGCCCTAATTTATCTCTGAGCAGCTTGTTTCTTGACACATGGTCATGACAGCATATGAAGCCACAAATGGCTTTATAAAATATCCATTTGCCAGATCTCATAGTATAGTAACAACATCAATGTTGCAATAGGATATGCTTTTTTGTTTTGACTGTGGTGAGCATCTTTGATGGGAAACTGTACAGCAGGAGCCAAAAGGCTACAGCAAGGGAGCCCTCTGCTGTGTGTGGAGGACCATCACAGTCATCCGCTATATGAGATCATGGCCCACGTCTCTCACTCCCAATCTAGACTGAGTTAACAAAACAAACACACAGAAGACTGGATGGGTCCCAGTTAATTTATTTTACAGTAAGAGGAGTGTTAACAGCTTTCGTAGTACACGCATAACAAACTACATGAAACACAAAATGGTAGGCAAACTTATAATGAGTCCAGACGGGGACGGGGAAGGTCAAAAGGTTCACTGTGCACGGCTCAACTCTCACCAGCATGTCTAATTAACCATCGAAAACAGCCTCTGGCTGATTAGCCGTAATTGGTCGCTTCCACTGTCAATCAAAACACATCGGTGAACATAATTGGAGTGCATTATAATACAGTGGGCTTTAGATGTCAGAGTGACAAGAAACCTGTGAAAAATAAACATGAAAAGAACTGTACAGCAAAAAAAAAAAAAAAAAAAGATTTAGATATTCAGTGCATCGTTTGTAGCAGAGAGCATACGCAGGCTTCTCTTTAACCCTATGGAAGAGGATAAGCCACCAGGCACAGCTGGGTGCTCTCTGTCAAACAAATCACTGAACACACAAGCACACACACAAACACAGTGGACTGACATTTGCACAAGGGACAAACACATACGTAGTGCTAGTAGGTAAAAATACACTGAAGTGACAAGAGCCGCAAACATGTTTTGACTTCATCTCACAATTCCTATATGCGCACATTTCACCACCTGGGTTTAACTTACTTTCTGTCACGTACAGACTCATGCGAAGACGCAAACTCAACCGACCTACGTGCAACCACTCGCTCCTCTGAAATGGGACCAACATATAAAAGCCAAATGTAGTAATCACATCACAGACGATTTACATCATATCAACAGATGTTTAAAATACATTTGAAAAAAAATAAAAGGCCTTATCAAAGCATGACAGTGTGATTATAATCCTACAACACAATAAGCATGCATGATTCACCAACGACACATAAGCTCCTTAAAAAGGCTTACTGTATACAAATACATTTTTTTTTTTTTAAATGCATTAGACACCCTATATGATGGCTCAAGCTCAATGGGGCTATGTGAATGAGTAATACATTACTCAGGCCAACATTCTCATACACATGACAATTGTTAGACAGATAAGCAAAGGTTTCAGGCCTCCATATTCATAATGATCAGTCCTACATGGGCAGAAATTAGTTGGTTCAAATGGAAGAAATTCCTTGATAGAAGGAAAACTGGCTTCACTGCAGTTATCGACACCACTGCGTTATCTTATGTCCAAGTGAAATTAATTCACCCAAAGTCTATACTAAGCTTCAAAAATCACATCAGTTCAACCCTTATACCACAAGAGACTGCTCTCCACCCTTAAAGTCACACAAACCACAAGCAGAACAACGACAGCTATCCAATAACCACACACATCTAAAGTAATGTGTTCCAGTCTCCGTTTCAGGTAATCAATTTAGAGCACAAAGAACGATTCCGTAAACATGTCTTGAATGGGAAAGTATTCCATGCATGACCTCTGTTATTATATCAATACAGTGCTCTCCGTGAAAAATATGCGGTCAATCCAATTTGTTTTGACCATTCAAGTGTGCATCAATCCAAAGAGAACAAAAGACTTCTGGGTCATTTAGACCTTAACACACTTTTTCACAGCCAAATATACACATTAATTGGCTTGTCTAATAATCGTTGGAATTCCCTTTTAAAAGATCGTTAAAAAGTCCTCATGACTTCAGTCAGCAACAGACCCACTGGGTAAACACTTGAGAGACAGTAAGAGCATTGTGGCTCACTGGCGCCATCTAGTGTCATCCAGGTCACACTGTGGTTACACAGTGAATCATGTGCTCTTCCTCCAGCCCTGGCCAGCTGAGAAAAGCCATGCTCTTAGCTGGGGGGTGATGGTGCCACTCTTTATCGTCTGTGCTGTCCACAGGGGACAGCACTGTGTGCTGATGCACTGATTCAAGTGACACAAAAAGGAGCAATTTGTGCATGGCCTGTTGACTGCCACACTCAATAAATAAATTAATAAAATAAAATAGAGTACAGCCACTCACACAACCAACATTAGTGATATTACAAATAGGAACTATATTCCCATGCGATGGCCTGCACGTGTAGTGGGGTGCCCTTCAACAATATTCTCACTGTCAGCAGCTATACTTCAGAGCCAACTGGAAAGGGAGGAGAGGGGACAGAGTGCATTTTAAACAAATAATCAAATCTCCAGTCTTTCCAAATCTTTGTTTTTGGTACAGACGGGATGTTGTAAAATACTTATTATGATAAATGATCAAGGAAATATGAAGGGTGATCAAAGGAGAGCATTTTATAGCTGAAGAGCCTCATCAATTACAGAAATGCAGGCTATGAACAGTCAAGTAGACAATATGGGAAAATAATGTCCTCTCCAAAAAGCTTGACGGAGCAGAGGCCAATATCTTACTTCTGGTTGAGAGGCTTTGCTTGGCAGTTAAGCAGACAAATGACCAGATAATTACGCATTAGGATTCCAATTGACTTCATAATGTCATCCAGTTGTAACGGTCTGTGTTGAGCCGTAGGATCTCTTTTAAATGAAATAGGAGGAGAACAATATATTCCCATCACAGGCAGTGAATGGCCTTCTCAAAGTGGACGTGATGAGAAAACTAAAGAATGCTCAGTTCTGACAGTGAGTGCACATAGGCCCCGCACTAAGCCAACAGACATTATCTCAAAGGTTTGATGAACGACAGCTATTGAGACAGATAGATTACTCTATTCATCCCCAAAAGGATATTTTTTACAGTCATTACTAAATCATGACTTCTTTTGATAGCAAGGATAAATGTTTAGCATGATTGTTTACATTTCAAATACCTAGCCTATCCAAAGGTATTAACCTCAATGTGGAACATGTTATTTCCCCAATATATTTATCTTATCTTGTTTTTTTTCCCCCCCTCACACCCTGGGGGACTAATTTATCTTATTTTCCCCAAAGCCCTGGGGTTAGTGTGTGCTTCAGTGCCAGAAGAGAAAAGACAGATACCAATTCAGTGCAAGAGCGTAGAAGTGAAAAAATAAATCATTCCCGTGATTATAAATAGAAGCTTTTTGGTGAGAAAACAGCCGCAAGCAAAACGTTCGCTTATCAATAAGCTACTAGAAAAGGATGCCACGAGGAGCTCCTACACCGTGCGTGTCCTAACCTTGTGTGCCGAGTCCGAAAAACGCTTGGCACTGTCCTTCATGTGGGCAGTCTTGTCCTCGGCGCGCCACAAGCGATCCCCTCGTTCACCCAGCGCCTGGCTAGCCCTGCGGACAGCTTTTTTCATGCTGCCCCGAGCCGGGCGGGCTGGGGACGGTGTCCTGGATTTGACCCCAGCTGTGAGGGGTGGGGACAATCAGAACAGTAAAACTCAATAAAAAAAAAACTCACATGATTATTAAGCGTCCGCTGGATATTAAGTGTCCATATGTAAACAATTCAATTTGAAAACAGACACTGTTATTAAACTCATAAGATGCATTGTAATTATTTTCATTCAGCCCCCTGCAGTCAGTCATGTTAATATTCCCAATTAGAATTTCAATAAATAGCAACTTTGTTTCATGAGCCATTCTCTCCTCTCACCTTGTCCTTTTTCATGTATAGTTGCCTATGTTGTATTTATCCCTGAGACAGTTGTACTGTCAAGGGACATCACTCTACAGTAAAACTCTTTTAGCAGAGCATCTCACTTCCCCAGTTCAGTGAAGAGTCCTGTATTGTTACTTTACAACGCATTAAGATCATACCATTTAGCCTCACCAGGGACTTGCCATATTGATTTTCTTTCATTGTGTTGTTTTTTGTATCTATCTGGTACAATTCAACAAACTGCCCTCTTAAAATGATGCGACTCTGTGAAGCAAGCCAGACAGTGTCATTTCAGTGCTGTCAAGGCTCCCTGGTGTAACAGCAGCAGCTGCGGCTCAACACTCAGCCCAGCTACACATTTAAAGCATAACACCTCCACAAGACTGGGAGCCATCTTGGATGTACACGTCTGAATGTGTGAATAACTAATTGCAGGAATGTTGCACTGCTGAAAACAGGTCACAACATTTCAAATGAAAAAGGGGGTACTGCAGGGAATCAGCACACCCTACATGGGATCCTTCCTGTCTGCAGTGTCATAAATATAGCCCTATAATAAAGGGCATTGTCAACAAAGGCACAGCGAGACGTGCAGCATTGTGAGAATCCGCCACCGTTTTGCCCAATCCTTTTCTCTTCTTCCCCCTTCTTTTCTCTACAAATCTTTTCATCCCTCTTCCTCCCTTTCCCTCTCTCCCTCTCCCTTTCCACACTTCTCTCTATCCCCAATTCTCCTCTCTCCTTCCACGCCCCTGCTACAGCCTGGCACCTCTCTGGCCCCATTACAGCACCCTGGTCAGTCAGCTCCCTTTGTGAGGCGTGGTGCCACAGCACGCGGGACAGCTCCTGCTTGCGCCCCTCAAGGCCAGCCTTTGTACCAATACCCCCTGATGCCCCGCCTGCTTCCTGACGCCAGAACAAAGTCCCCTGTGATTACGCCGCCTCGCACCAAAAAAAGACCTCATTCTCCACCGCCATCGGCCCCACCAGCCCACACAGAGATCTATCAGCGTCTGAGAATAACAAATGGCAGCCACGAAAGTGATCTGCACTCTGCCAAAAGACCAGCCTTTGCCTCAAATCACTTGGCTTTCAGGGCGTAAACAATGGTTTCTACCTGGAAATCCATGATACACTACCCAATAGATGTAGTACTCTAGAAAATGGTTGGAAAATACCCAAGAGCACCCAAGCTGTGAGAGTTTGTACCTGACTTTCCTTGACCAGCAGGGCGGCGTTGTGGAGGGGGGCGCATGGCGCTTTTCATTTGGTTCAGGAAGATCTTGCAGCGGTAGATAACCATGTTCATTGAGCAGGCATCTTAGAAGTAAAAACACATTTGTTTCAGAAAGACATAAAAAATTTGATTTTCACATGTCACAAAGAGAAGATTACTGTAAAGACCACTTAGAGTGAGGCCTGTATAGCTACACAAAAGTCTCCAAAAAGCACACCCTTACCCTCCATCAGTTTGGACTGGCAGTTGATGAAGCTTGTCCGAGGAACGGCGGGTCCCTTGCGGGCCTCTACTTTGCCAGGTTTCTGGGGGTCCTTGACCTCACCTGGGTTGGTCTGACCATCCTTGCACATCCAGTAGTTTTGACAGGCCTGGTAGAGGATCTGGATAAACATGCACTTCTCTGCTTCAGATCCGGCCACCCACTGGTCAAAGGTGCGCTCAAAGGCCAAGTCAAACTCTGGGCAATCCTGGAGAAAGGAGTATTCGGGATGGGTCAAATGCAGCCAAGCTTTAGTAATGTTCCACTATACTGGACAGAACACTTCTAATACTTCTAACTGCCAGTTCCTACAAGGGCAGGGACATCCTTTTCCACTTTCAAAAAACTCCTGAAGACCCAGCTCTTTAGAGAACATCTACTCTCATAGCAACACTTACAACAAGTCTTACTGATCTTAGCACTCACCAGCCGTTTTAAACTGACAAGTAACTGTTAAAAACAGCACTCACCGACGCACTTATTCTTACTGTACTCTAATGTTTTTTTAAACTGTCCTAAAATTGTGAGAATTGTTCTAAAACTTACTGTTTACCATGTTGTTAGTCGCTTTGGTTAAAAAGCGTCAGCCAAATGTAATGTAATGTAATGTAATGTAATGCATTGCCATTGTCTCTTTAGGGCAGTGGTTCTCAACCCTTTTTTCAGTGATGTACCCTCTTTGAAAACTTTTTTCAGCCAAGTACCCCCTAACCAGCGCAAAGCATTTTTAGTTGAGAAAAAAAGACATAAAACAGAGCACTGTGCCATCAGTGTCTAATTTAAGATAACGCTGCAGATGTGCAGGCTTCATGCTACTGTTCGCTAAGAAAAAAACACAGTGCCTTGGGTGGGTTACAACTTGTTGACGTAAATCCAAATAAAACATATTCTTCAAGATACAGCCGGAATTTTGCCGGCTCTGGTTTGGCCTTCTTTGCCACTTGTCCCTCCGTGTTTTCACAAGAATTACCTAACGCTTCAACCACGACTCCATCATTTCAGTTTTGACAGTGATTGACTGGTGATGGCAGGTGGCATGAGACAGGTTGAGTCGAACCATCCTGGTATGGGGGGGACTCTGGGTTTTTAGGATAATGAAATTGAATAGCCTACTGAAATATAAAATTAATTTTATGAACTTATATTTTCCTGAAATATGTATTAAATAATTGTTTTAAAAGTATTTTTGCATGGATTCTACATTTTAAATATATGTATATTTTAAAATCTGACGTAGCCCCTGAAGTGCCTTCATGTACCCCCAGGGGTACGCGTACCCCCATTTGATAACCACTGCTTTAGGGTATTGTTCATCCATTTTCAACACATGCTTTTATCACATTTAACACATGCTTAAACTATCAAATTGTATTAAAGGTCATATTTTTCATATGTGCCTCCTGGGAGCCCAAAGTATATATTTTTTTGCTAAAAACAGTGAGATTACATAAACATATTCCGTCTTTTCCAGTTCAGACATAACTGTAGTAACATCAGAGAGGGTGGGTGGCTCACTTTGTTGGGATTAATGCCATCCACCTGACGGAGCTGCTCTATCGTCCAATGGGACGTCTTGGAGAGGCGGGGAGAGCCCTCAAACTGCTTCACCTTTGTGATGAAGAGCTGAGCAGGGAGCTTGTTGGTTGCTGTGTGAGTGGAATAAAAAGACCATAGAGAAGGTCATTAGTCTTCCAATAGTTAGTGATGCATGCTGGTAAGGAAGGAGTGCTCTTGAATATCAAAATCATATATGAATATCAATTGCCTTTCACTAGGCTACAGCACATATTTTAGAAAAAAAAGTTCTGTCAGTGTTGTACAATAAACCAATTTCAATAAACCAATTTCTGAGCCCTACCTTATCAGAAATTTTTCCGGCACCACTATATCATCTTTTTTCAAATCTTACATAACCCTCACATCTAAATTCAGGCACATTCGAGCCCTGCATTTGACAGAGACAGACTGGATATTACCTGACAAGCAGATAAATGTGGCATATTTCCGGCCTGCAGATAGAAATGGAAGTTTTCTTCTATTCCTCCTTTTGACCTCAATGGCAACCAACAACTTCTGATCAAGGGGGACAAAGATGTCTCTGTTGATGGTGGACTGCATACTCATCCTTGAACTGTAATGAATGTATGGTTTCAGAAACGGAGAGCAGGTGACTATGGGGAAATATTTCCAAACTCTACCCACCACATTAATGTGCTTTAGGCTACTTTTTAAATATTTTTCAGCTAAATCTTTTGGCAGGTTTGTCAACAGACTCCACACAAACATGTTCTCTGTACTCAAAATTCCCATAATAGGCCTAATACCTACCATTAGTTAATTTCATGATACATGTTGAACTGAAATTAGCCAATGAAATGTTACTGATATTTTAGGCATGTTGAAATCTTCCCTCCAATAAGTCGGTAAGTAGGGTAACTGCAACAATGAGACTCAAAAATAAATTAAAATGTAGTCAACACCTTCAGCAATCCACAACCAACAAGAGTTTACATTTCTGTCCTGTTTTGTCCAGATAACATTCTTGACGAGAATTGACACTGTCACCTCTAAAGAAGTCAACACAATTTTACGTTTTTAAAAAAGCATTTTTTTAACTGACAAAAAAGTGAGTTGAAATTACCTGTTTGGTGTTGAATCCTCGCCACACAAAAGTTGATGTTATTGATTGCTATTAGTTAATCAGTCTACCCGTGTGACCTCTGTAAAATCAGGTAAGTTTATTAGGTTCGTTTGTGGGAGATCAAGCCATTTTCGAAATTAAAGCCGGAAGGTTAGATGGCTAATTATTATCAAAAACACCGAAACACACCCGCTTCCACTAAAGAGTTTGTTAGTTATAAGAAACCCCAGTCCCCGTCTTAATCTGGCTTGTGGTCACGTGGGTCGCTCTGACTTAACCCGAAGTAGCCTATTGGTAGCCAGAAAAGTCCTGACAATTGGCGACAATTTCCAAAATTGACATATAAACGGCGATTACTTTGTGTAATTAATCTAGCATCGTAATATCTGTGGATTTGCATCATATCTAGCACCTAGCGTCATAATATCCGCCTATCTTTAACATAATTATATTTGGGCATTTTGTTTTCTACAAGCCACATTTTTTATTCAGAAACAGAAATGGCAAAAATTAGCCATCCTTCTCTGCTTTTACTTTAGAGGTAGACTCACTTGTTGCATCCCTTCGCTTGGTTTGTAATAACCCAAAAAATGACAGACTTCTTTGTCTCATTCTTTATACATTCTTTAAAGATAAAGAACGATTCCCTGTTTATGCTTCATTTACATTTGTTTGTTTGTTTGTCTATTGTATTATTTGTTTTCTGTGACCATTGTCTATACGTGTGTTTTGTACTGCAGTTTCTTTGTTGCAATTACTGTACTGTGTGTTGTTAAGCATCAATAAAATAAATAAATAAATAAATAAATATATATATTTTGGGCACTTGTAAATATCCTGAGATTTTACCACTGCTTGAATGAGTGTGCGTTCACTAGACTGGCTGTCAAAGGCCATAGTCCTACTTAATAACTGTTGTGGAGATCCATATCAGTATAAAAGATGTAGGCTACACCAGGTCGTAAAAGTGGACTGTTATACCACAGCATTTATTTGGTGAGGGAACATAACAGGTGGAATACATAAAAACGGTAAACATGACACGTTTTGATATGATGGGGAAATGTCAACATAAAGGACAAAGTTTCCTTGTTTGCTATGCAGGCAGCAAGGCAGTGCTGAGGGGAGCCTGCCGCCCTGCTCCTCTCAGCCTTGTGTGCTCCATTGTCAAGCATCTTAAAATGGAGGCTCTTTTTATGTAGTTGGCACATTCAAAGGTAAGTTATTATCAAGGTGAGGTAAGGACAAGGTAAGTGCTTTTTACTTTACTGATTCTTTTGAAGGCATAAGGATGGTGTCAAACTAAAAATAAACTAAATAAATGATGCTGCATTCTAGAAACATCATTGCATTAAACTGAAGGTTTTCTATCAGGCATGGATGCATTTGTAAAGGTGATGGGTGATTGAGGTGATTTTCAGTTAAACATAATCATTTTCTTTTCTTATTTTTCTTCCTCTTAAATATATAATTTCCATTCAGCTGTTATTAATGACACATTGGGATAAGAGTTACACTCTTTCTAATGGTGAAAAAATGTGAAAAAAACCTTGCATGGATGTTTCCCTGGCACAAACTGCCATGTCTAGTGCTCAAAGCACATTTCATCCAACATGATTTTGCAGCTTGCCTTGGATTCACTATGCATTCAAATTGCATCATGCCCAATGCAAAAATGCAAAATCCACATAATATTATTTTTTAATAAGCACTGGGTCAGTCCCAAACCAGAAGACCAACACATCTATATGTTTTAAGGTCTTCAGGTGGATATGTATGAATCAGCCATTTTGCCATAACCAAACTCATAAAATAAGCCAATTTGGCAAACTGTTGGAATCCACATTCCAAATGGTAAACAATCATGACAGTGACTTTCTTCTCACCACCATCCTCAACTCAACGTCACTAGTGTTGTAAACAGAAATAGAGATGACAGGCCAAGGACCAGTGACCAGTGACAAAAATTGACACTATTTTTTGTAGTGCAAGAATGTTTGGGGGGAAATGGTATTTTGGGAAGTGTCCAGGTGGTACCAGTCCAAATGTCCACACACCTGATCCACAAAGGAGTGTTTAGGGTCAGCACATAAGAACACATGGTTTGGGTTTGTCCTATTTCTAAATCAAGCCACAAGTAGGGTGTGCTTGATATCTATTTCCTCTTGTTTTTTATGCTAAGACCACTGTACACCGACACACAATGCAACAAATGAGATGCATAACCAAAGCATGTAAATACCTAAACACACTCCTCTAAAGTGAGGACACTTGAGGCAGGCCTACATGTTACAGTTAAAAAAAATGTAGCACTGGTCATTTAACAAAGCTCATCTACCTCAGGTTCAGTGCCTACCAAATGCAACAGAGAGCTTGTTAAATAGTCAAACAGGTATTAGAAAAATCTTTTGATTTCTTTTTCGGTGCACCTCACGTGAAGACTGTCGATGGAACATGTCATATAGCCGGTCACACAACTGAAGCTGAACGCTCATGTGGGGAATGCTGCAACAATCACATTCCACTATAATCCATGGAACTAGCTACACCAGGCGTGACAGTGGCACATATTCACTGCAGACATACAAAATAATCCCATCTTCTACGACTATGTTTTTGCCCACTGCGCACTCCCCAATTTCAGCATGGCCTTGGCCTTAGACTATGCTTATTGTTCTTCACTGATTAAGCCAACAGGAGGTATGGTGTTCACGTCTTCCTCTCAAAACGGGTTGGCGTGTGATAGATTCTGACGTTTCTCTTGAGTGGTAACAGAGGCACCTTAGGGAGCACAAGTTTAACTTTGGACTTTGGAGATGGACAAGAACATACTATTCAGTGTTCAACGAGAGAAACGGCAATGTCAAGAGATCCCACAGGATGTACAGATGCATGGTGGTAACCACTGAAATGAAACAAGTCTCTTTGTCAGTCATAGTCATAACATGACTGCTCGACGATGGCAATGGGCTCGGGATTAGGTTGGTAACAGTCTTCGTACGAACCACTAGGGATTTATGGCACGATGAGGGGTGATGCTCTGTGATTTTTTATGTGTCTGTTTGTGTGTATGTGCACACGTGTGTGTGATTTTTTTTGAAGGTGAACTCCACAGAATGAGGAGGAAAGGCTCTTGGATGCACAGTGAGCAGGGTCTGTCTGGCCCAGAGTGGCCAGTGTGTCAGAAGTGCACAGGGAATCCCGGGTTTAGCAGGAGTGGGTAAAAGGGGGAGAGTGGGAAAGTGGAAGTGGTTAAGGAGGAGGAGGAGGAGGAGTTTGTACAGAGGGGTTAAGATTCGGCATTGGCGTCGTCGGCAGGCTCCTCCATCTCGTTCAGCCTGTACATGAAAGTCAGAAGGAAGAGAGCCACGTCCAGGGAGCACCAGTAGGCTGTGTGGGACGTCACAGCAGACCAGTACCGGCTCTCCACCAGACCCTCCCGTAACTCAAAGTCAATGCGATTCTCCATTTCCACTACAATAAAGAGGCAGCACAAATGTCACACTTTATAATATGCATCACTTTAGAAATAACACTGAATTGAATTAAATGGAGGGAACAAACATACTTAGGGCCATTTCATAGTCTATACAAGCTGCTGTATGTGGACGCAGTTGTAAACCCAAGGCTCAGGCACACATGGAAGACCCCTCTCATAGTTTACGCAAGCTACATTGCACTCCTTTCTGTGTAAAAAATTTGGACAACACGTTTTGCCACGCAAGTGTAGTAACCCTCCATGAGTAGCTTGATGCATTTGTGTGTATGTAGTTTGCATAGACCAAGAAACAGCCCTTATACTTCAACTACTATGCACAAAAGAGGACCAGGAGTCATTTCTTACATGAAGTGTAGTCCATGATTGCAGAGGTGGACTGGGACATGGCGGGCTCCTCTTTCACGTCGGCTGCCTCTTTTTTCTCCTCTATCTTTTCTTCTTCTTCTTCTTCTTCGTTTGTCACTCCTTCCTCTCCTGACGCCACGTTGTCTGGCTCAGATGTGCCGCCCTCGGAGTCCGAGGGTTCTTCCTCCACACCGCCCACTTGGCCACTCGAGCGTGAGAACCGAGAGAAGAGAATCTCGCCCAGTCCTTTCCCGATGCTGGCCGCCCCTGATGAGCCAAAAGAACAGCCTCATTTCCACACTCACATGCACACACGCACATGTAGTCACAAAGACAGAAAGATGCACACTAGCACACACTTTGAAGTGCTTTTAACTCACATTAAAAGTATTTACAGAAAATATTACACACACACACACACACACACTCACACTCACTCACACACACAAACTCCAAAGCCTTCAAACACATACATACACGCATGCACAAATACCTTCCAAAACACACATACACAAATGCACTCCGGCGTCTAGTGCACAAATGCACTTCGACAACACCGCTCTCAACACAACCCCACGATCAGCGCAGGTGGCCGCAGAGTTGGACACTGGAATGCAGGGTTGCGTTGATAATAATGGGGCCTATGTAACCAAATGTGGAAAGTGGAGCGGAGGGCCCTTAGGTTCCCTTTTCCGTGTACCTCTCCAGTCTAAACTGGATCTCACTTTTCTCAACCCCACTTTCTCTCACTCCTTTGATTGACAATTCACCTGTTTATTTATTTGCCTTTGCATGCACTGGTAATTCCTTGGAATCGCATTTCTACTTTTCTTTATCATTCTTCTATATACAGCGGGGAAAATAAGTATTGAACACGTCAACATTTTTTTCAGTAAGGATGAATCCAATGAGGCTATTTGCATGAAATTTTCATCAGACATTAGTATTAACTCAGATAATCCACCCATAGAAAAAAATCCAAACATTAAAGTCCATAAATTGAGTTATGTGTAATAAAGTGGAATGACACAGGATTGAACACGCTTGCTGAAATTTCTTAAATACCTTGGGGAAGAGCCTTTATTTGAAATGACAGCTTCAAGGCCTTTCCTGTATGACGAAACTAATCAGTCGCAGTATTCCGGTGTGATTTTGGCCCATTTTTTTAAACAGATAGTCTTTTAATATTGAAGATTCTAGGGGTCCCTCTTGTCAATCCTGATCTTTAGTTAACTTCCTAAACTATTTAATTGGATTGAAGTCAGGGCCTTGATTTCCTTTCTCTGAGTTTCCTTGCTGAATGCTTTGGATCATTGTCTTGCTGGAAGGTCTAGCCATGTCTCATCCTCATCATCCTGGTGAATGGCAAGGTTCTCCAGGAACAAAAGGGCTCCATTCATCATTCCTTCAACTGTAAGAAGTCCGCCAGTACCATGAGATGAAAAACAGCCCCACACCATGATACCACCACCTCCAAACCTCACTGTTGGTATGGTATTTTTAGGGTGATGCACAGTGCCATTTCTCCTCCAAATATGGTGTGTAGTATGACATCCAAAAAGTTACATTTTCGACATGTTTTTCTCCAGTAATAGAGTCATGCGGGGTGAGTGTGCATAGAGGCCATGGCGGTGGAGTGCATTACCTATGATTTTCTCTGTAATAATTGTACCTGCTGCATCCAAGTCTTTCTGGAGCTTTCTCCAAGTGGTCCTTAGCTCTTGGCCTACTCTTCTGACAATCCTTCTGACTTCCTGGTTTGAAATCTTGCAAGGAGATCCTGTGCATGGCCGGTTAATGATGCAGTGATGTTCCTTCCACTTGCAGATAATGGCTCCAATACTGCTTATTGAATGATTCTGAAGTTTTGAAATGCATCTGTAATTAGTTCCATTGATATGTTTTGCAACAATAAGGTTGCAAAGGTCTTGCGAGAGCTCTTTGCTTTAACCAATCATGAAATGTTTCTTGTGTGACACCTTGGTAACGAAAAACCTTTTTATAGCCCATCAGTATGTACTAAGCCAGCTTATATTAATTTGCACAGATAGAAGGGATAATTACTCTCTAACTACTTATAGATTCCAGCTTGTTCCTTGCCATTCCTTGCCTTTGTGTACTGCTTTTTCTTAGCATGATCAATACTTTTTTCCTTTGCCATTCCACTTTTTTACTCATAACTCTACTTATGGATATTAATGTTTGGATTTTTTAATATGTGTGGATTACCTAAGTTAATTAGCCTGGCGGGCCATCCTATATCATTGAAATGTATAGTCTGGAATCGAACCATTCACCTCGCTTAATCCAAGGGGCGGGCAGAGAATTGTCTTTCAAACTGCCTAGGCATGCAATAGGCCAGCCCTTCTGACCATATCCATTATCCGATCCGGTCGGCAAAGCGGCAAATACATCCTTCTTGAAAAGGAATGACTTAAGTGCATTGTGTTGCTCAACTTTCAAAGAAAAGCACAAGTCCAACTCCTCCAAAGTTGGCGCTTACCCGATTTAAACAACCGCTCTTAGTTCGCCATAGCCACCTTCCTTGTTGTTCACTGTCGCAGGACTGTCGTTATCCTGTTAAGCCCGCCTTAAGACTCTCTAACAAAATAGAGCACTGTGATTGGATGACGTCCACGGCGTCAGCCAATAGAAATCCCTATGGTTTGGTACTATACGTACAGGCTGAGCAAATTCATTTGCCGCCGCTAGGGTGCGTCTAGATTTCTAGGCTATAAGTTAATACTAATGTCTGGTGAAAATTTCATGCGAATAGCCTCACTGGAAGTATACTTACTGAAAAAAATGTTGACGTGTTCAATACTTATTTTCCCCGCTGTACCCCTCTCTCTCTCTCTCTCTATCTGTCTATCTATCTCTTACCCATGATGCTGGCCTTGCCCAGGTTAGTGATGGATTCTCCGTAGTGCCTGCGGGGCTGTGGAGGGGAGGTGCAGGGGCTGGGGATGCTCTCTGTGTCAGACACCGAGGCGCTCTCCTTCAGAGGGTTCAGCAGCGTCGGACGGATCTGATCATACGGCGTGGGGCTGGTCGTGTTATACCTAACAGAAGAGCAGGCAGAAATAACATATACACATATAAAATACATTCTTGGCGCTTAGACCAAAATGTAATACGGAATACAGAAATGATCAGTGAAATTTTTGCTGCTATTTGTTACAAAAGACCCCCCGCAGGGGATGATGCAGAGAATCAACAGTACCACTGCACTGACTGAATTAGGCATTCACTGCAATGCTTCATCGTGTAGTAAAGTAAGTGCACCTGTACATAATCAGAACATAGTCTGACCCAACATGGGAGGATGGAGGGCAAGAAACCCAAGAGGGAGTATTTGAAAAGTGTGCAATGTTAATTATGGGATGCAGAATCTACTCCACTGGTTAAGGAGAGGGGGAAAAGCTGGGGAAACTGAAGAAATAAAGGGTATATCTCCCAACTAGAGCATAAACTCCCTAAAGGGCTCTTTTTCAGTTTTCTGCTGCAAAGCACATCTGCTCCTTCTTGAGTCTGTTCCAGGATTTTGCACAGGAACAGTACCTCTGAACTTACAAGTGATTTTACTGCATGAGGGCGAGAAAATCTTTCAGAGACTTGTCTTAAGTCCGAGCTTTGCCAAGCAATGATCAAGGACTCTATTTCACTCCAACTGAGATGAACTAGAATATATCTGCATAGTAATGTTTTAACTTTAACCTTGAACAGCCATGATGCAATTGAATAAAAATATACAAGCAAGGGAAATAAGTATTGAACGCATCAACATTTTTTTCAGTAAGTATTAACTCAGGAAATCCACACATATAAAGAAATGCAAACATTAAAGTCCATAAATAAAGTTATGTGTAATAAAGTAGAATGGCACAGGAAAAAAGTACTGAACGCGTGACATTTCTCCTACAAACATGGTGTGTAGTATGACAGCCAAAAAGTAAAATTTTGCTTACACCTGACCAGACTACATTCTGGTGTGCATAGAGGCCATGGCGGTTGAGTGCATTGCCTATGATTTTCTCTATAACAATTGTACCTGCTGCCTCCAAAACTTTCTGGAGTTTTCCCAGAGTAGTTCTTGGCTCTTTTGGGTGACTCTACTGACTATCCTTCTGACTGCCTGTGCATGGCAGGTTGATGATGGAGTGATGTTCCTTCTACTTGCATATAATGGCCCCAATGCTGCTTACTGGAAGATTCTGAAGTTTTGAAATATGTTTGTATCCAGTGGAAATCCAGTTATTTCCACTGCCATCCACTCTATTACAGACTTTAATGTTTGGATTTTTTAATGTGTGGATTACCTGATTTAATGCTAACACTTGGTGAACATTTCATGAGAATAGCCTCACTGGAAGTATACTTACTGAAAAAAATGTTGACGCATTCAATACTTATTTCCCCCGCTGTATATGGATAGATGTATCGACACAGAGACTTATGCACATACATAAGCCACATGCAAATGATGCCTTTTCTGACATGACAACAACTTTACTAACTCACCAGTGTATTTGGACAGGGGAGATATTACTGTAGTGCTTCAAGATGAGGGGCTCCAACCTGTATGCCTGGAAACAAACAAAAAGCAATTACTTTTTGATGTGCACAAAATATAAATAGTTTCATTATGTTTTCTTTTCTTGCTTCTCTTTCACTCACCACTGGGTCAGTTGGGTGAAAGATATTGAAAAGGCGCTGGCAGATAGACTTAGGTAGTATGTGGTCCTGGGTTCCATTAGCTCCTGGTCTAATGCCTCGTAAGGCCAGAAACACTGCCAAAGGTGAACCCATGCAGAAGAAATTTTCTACCTGAAACCCACATTAAAAACCCATAAAACACATTAATATACAGTACATTAAATAATTACATTATGATTTATTTCACTATTTTGATTATTTCATACATGAATATGTATAAAAATATGAGTTGGCATTCCCACACTTTCAAAAAATGTGTACTCCTAAATTGTGTGCAACACAGTCTATCTCCATTCACAATTCCCTACGCCATCGTTGTCTTGGAAGCCATCTTCTGCAGCGAGAACTCATCTCAAGAAATTAGCCTACCTTAAATTTTAGGGCTGGAATAGCCTCTGAAGACGGAGTCTGCAGACCTAGAATCTGGTCCTCCAGATCCCTCAATCTACAAACAGTCATGGAAATTATTAGTAATTTTTAAATAAAACTATAATCAGGGGGAGGGAGGCTTATTTTAAAGTATAATATTGATAAGCTTACAGTTAATTCTATGCCCATCATAACATACAAGCTTTTTTTAGCATGAGAGCTACATCTGGCAGGACTTTTTAAAGGTGACATATGGATTGTATACTATAGATATGATCTAACCACATAATCTCAGATTAGGACAGCAATATGGTTAGAAACGCTAGATAGGAACCATAACACGAAAATTACAAATACCAATGGTTGACTGAATTGACATCATTACACACTTTTCCGGTAAACTCCAGACAGCAACTGATAGCTGACAGTACCCAGTCAAACACTATCTTGGCATAACACTGACCTTTGGCTTGGAACCAAAGATAAACTCTCTTCTCTCACCCTCACAATACGGAATTCCTTAGACAACACAGAATGTGCCTCCCACAGATAGGAAGAAAAGGCTCCCTAGAACAGAGCAGGGTCTGTATCAGACCCAGAACTGGCTACTCTCAAAGTAGACCTTTGATTTGGGAACAAAGGTACTGTGGGTTTGTTCCTCTCAGCCTGATGTCTCAGACAATGCAAAATGGCGGATAAACAAAAGTGTCCTCAGAGGCTACTGTACCTGAGCCGGGTGAGACGCAGTTGCTCGAGCAGCCGACGCTCCTCGAAGCCCGGCCTGCCCGTCTCCAGGTCCTCGGTGTCCTGTGCGGCCATGTAGTGGAAGCGCACCGGGTCCCAGCCCGTCATGATGTCAAAGGTGATGACACAGCCCAGGGAGTGGGACACAATGGACACCTTCCCGCTCTCTTCAAACTGGGGGTTTCGCTTGCAGAAGAGTGTGTAGAGTCTGTTCAGCTCCTTGGTTAGACCGCGAGTGATCTAAGGACAAAACAACCAGTAAAATGGCGCTCCTTCTTTTTCATATTATATATTTATACCTTGCATGTATGAGAGATGATGTTTGTGCACTATGCATTGTGTGATATGATGTGTTTATGTGTGTGCGCCAACCTGTGGTATGTATGTGTATCAACATGTGGGGTGTGTGTGTGTGTGCCCAAAGATTTTGTCCTCAAATGCCTTGTTTTATCCACACGGCAAACATATTTACTTCACTGTTATTGAGGAATAAATAAAGCAGAGAATATTACGGTTTTAAGAAGACATTAACCGATTCTCAAAATAGTTGGCAGTTGGCCTGTGGTGTGTGTGTGTACAGTATGTGTGCGTGTGCACGTGTGTGTCTCACCTCATCCCTGTATAAGGGGCTGGTGTAGTACATGATGTCCATGGCACTGCTGTTCAGCATATCTCTCAGTCCTCTCACTTTGTCTGGGGTGATGGAGTCCACAGTGTCTGAAGCGCAGCAAAAAGGGCCAAAAGGAAGGGGTCTTGTCACAAATTAGTACCAAACAAGGTGTTTTTTTTATTGTCTTCCTAGTTTCACTAGTTTATGTTTTAGCATGATGACCCTGCCTATCTTCAGGCTCAACGATGGTTATCACTCTGTAAACAAACCCACCCCTACATATAAAAAACCCTAATTACTGTATATATAATTTATTATCTAGTTAATAATTTTAGAAACCAGTTGTCTTACAAAAAGTGATTACTGTAGGTCTCCAATGTGTTTTATCTTTCACATATTCTCAAGCATATAAAGTAGAAAGCTATGAAAGATGCATAGTTATAAGAACATAAGCAGATAAAACTACCATCAGAAAAGTCTACAACAGCACTTTGTAACTTGTTTTTGAAAAAGTGCTGTAAAAATTAAAGATTATTATTACTTTCTTGTGCTGGGACAAATACACCCTCTGTCGCTCATCCACATTACTGCCATTCAGCTCAAAACAAATCTAATTCATTGGCTTAGTCACCAAATGTACATTGACCCCTGGACTCATAAATGTAGTTTATGTAGGTGCTGTTCAATACCTCCATCCAGGGACAGTTTGGACCGCCACTCAACAGGTAAGAACTCAACATGCTCATTTGTGCGGTCAGAGAAATGCTTCTCCTCCATCTTGCGAGCTGCATCTCGCATCCTAAATGTTAACAAACATGGATACCAGTATACACACACACACACACACACACAAAACTCAAAACACCAAACACAAACATATCAGTGATCATCAACAGCCTTGTGTTTATCTCTTCACAGGTCCCAGTTGCAGTATAACAACTCACATGCTGGTGTTCCTGATGATGCGACCCTGATCCATCTTCTGGCCAATCCCATGAACCACAAACACGATGTGCGTCGTCTCCGGTGGCGTGTCTTCAGGGGCCGCCTCCTCCACGTATCCACGGTGAAGTCGAGTTCCGCTGCTCGAGGCTGATAGATAATATAAAAGCTCAGCCAAGTGGACATAAAAGACTCAATGGCACTCTGCCTTTCACTCATACAGTACCACAACTTGCCATCATAGCATTTGAAGACAGCAGATAAAAAACGCATTATCTGATTCTAGAATGACCTTAGCCTGAACTGAAATATGGATTGCAGGTTATTTATGCATCAACGCCTAGCCTGTCCTTTGCTTTACTTGATGTAAATACATGTTATGCGAATGTGCAGCACTAAATCATATCTGACCCCAGTGATACTAGAAGTGATCCATCACTGGGTTACAAGCAAAGATGTGATTTACACAGCATCAGACAGGCCTCTCTTGCTTTGATGGGGAGGAGAAGGAGGGCTTGGGGGGGCAATAAAATCTGCCAGTGACTGGAGCTGATTGTGCACAGACCTTTGGAGAATCCCAGCTTCTGAGTGACAGTCCGCGCAATCTTGGAGGTGGTGGCATCGCTGTAAAGGTACACCTCATCTATGCTGTGCCAGTCCACGTGGCTTCGGCTCAGCTTCAGGCTGTGAATCGCTGATAGAGAGAGAGAGAAATTTGAGACGGCCCAGGACAAGGAGTTTTAATGAGTTTCATTGATTGAGTCTCCCTTGTGAGAGAAAGATGCGTGGTCGTGATTACACAGTCAGGGAAAGTAAGACCAAACTTGTCAGGCTTCTACGTGTGTAGGAAAGAGAGTGAGTGGAAGCATGTGTGTGTGTGTGTGTGTGTGTGTGTGTGTGTGTGTGCCCGCCCATGTTCTGCCACTGCAGCTGCTCCATCTGTTAAGTGTTTATACCCTGTACTGCTATTTATGTTCAATGTGAACTTAAAATAAATTATTCAGATGTATATATGCTCATGTTGGTGCACACACACACACACACACACACACACACACACACACACACACACACACACACACATTATAACCATGCATGTCTGTAGCTGAGATTGTGAATCTCCCTGTCACACTGAGACTGCATGAGTGAGTTTGCGTGTGCTCAGTGCTCGCTCTGGCTGGCATGTCGAGGGCCCATGTTCAGCGTTCAGCTGAACTCAGCTCTTAACACGGCACGCCCTGACCCTCATTGTGTTGCTGACCCCCGGCTCTGCATCACAATGCGAGCCCCCTGACCCTTCGCCCCGGCCTTTCACCCATATACCCCACCATGCCCCTACCCTGCACCACCCCCCACACACACACACACGCACACACCCACAACACCACAGACTGACTGTGGACTTAACTTACACTCCTTGATGTCCACGGTTGTAGACACCACTTCCGTCTCAAAAGTGTCCCTCATCTGCTGGCCCCTGAAACGTGCAAGGTGCTCCAGTTCGATGAGGTCGCTGTCCTCCTCCTCCAGGGGTAGCCAGGTGCCATCGGTGAACCACTGCCCCCGCATCACCGGTATGCGGTCTTGCTCTGTGAACAACATGGCAAAACAAACGTATGGCTGCTACAAGTACACCTGTATAATTACAACTGTATTGATGTGAACTTAAATGAGCATTCAGGGTATGGTGTTGTTTAACCTTATCACTGCAGAACACAATTTGGCTGATGCACTGCATAGTTAGTGTTGCAATTCGAGCTTTACACGAGGCGCCCATGTGTCAGCAACAGCTGAGCGCAGGGTCATCGCAAAAGTACGAATGCAGATCAAGGGCCTAACTGAGAGCCATACTTACGATTCCAGTAGACCGGGTAACATTCCTTCTCTTTAATGTCAACTTCATAAAGACCTCCTCTGACGCATACGGCGTCCACGTCAACGTCTATGCTGTCCACATCTACCGTTGAACACGCGCTGTCCCCTCTGTCACTGACGGGCAGTCTGTCCACAGGCTCAGGCTCAGTCTCACCCCCCGCTGGCTCAGACCCCCCAGTCGACCCACTTATATCCTCCGATTCAGACGGTCCCCGGCGTCTGACCTTGTCCGGATTAAGTTCGCAGAATTTTCGATAAGCAACCTCGATTTTGAGAGAGTCGTGTCCGACGAAAGGTTTCCAGGTCCTTTTGTCTTCCTTGTAAAACCACCGCAGTTCCTCTGGTCCAAGCTCCGTGACAACCTCCCCGCGGTGTCTGGAACTGTTAGAGCGATTTCGCTTTTTCGTGGTGATGTTGCCATCACTTTCGCTGTAATTTGGGTCGCCTGTGATTTCCAAATAAGCCGTTCCTGGATCAGAACTAAGTCGTGCATGATAGTCTGTATAGACTTCCTCCAGGCCTAAAATCAAGCCGTCCTGGGATAGCCCACGTCGATCTCTTAGCAGCGGCAAATGTCTATCCATACCCGGCTGCACCGAATCCATTCCACCATGTATAGCATCGCCCATCGGCTGTTCATAGCAAGACACAAACACATCACTTGCCACATCCCATTCACTACCACTCACGCTGTTGTCCGCGCTTTCAGGTGGAGTGTTAAAGGACTGTTTGTCCTTTAAACTGCTCATCATTACAAATGATTGGTTTTTGAGTCTTATTTGCCCAATAAAAGTAACGGTTTATCGTTACTAACCTCTCCCTCCACCTTGCCTACCGCAGTCAGTCACCACCATCTGTCCGAAAATTGTATTCAGTTCATGAACTGAAGGCCTACATCGGACCTCAATTGCTCTTTTCCTATCTCAGATCTGTCGCATTCTTTCCGTCAGTAAACTTATTCGAAGGAAGCCTATACCTGTTCACCTATAGCCTAAATTATATTCCGCTTCTATAGCCTAGTGCTTGCGAATCTTGCTTGGGAGACAGCAGTGCAGTGGTTGCTCCTCCCCAATGCGTGCCAGCGCGAGCGCATGTACCTCTCGGCCACCGTACGTGAAAGGCGGAAGTATACAGAATGATGCGGACGTGATCGTAGCTGGCAGCTAGGCTATATTGTTGTAGTGGTAAACTACAGCTGATTTAACATGTAAAACAAAGTTTCAACTTTAAAATGGCTGCGGTGTTTTTAGTTATGCTATATGAATACTCTCCGCTGTTCTACATCAGCGTGATAACACTGTGTTTCATCATTACCGCTGCCATGGTGTTGGGCTGGTAGGTGAACTGAACTGAACTGTCAACAATAACTGTCAGAGATGGCTACGCACCGCTGCTCTGCAATGATTATGAATGACGTTTAGAAAAATCAGAGATTATCTGCTGTCAGTTAAATAGGCTAATACAGTTCAATGGTGGTCGTGGTGTTAGGTACAGCTTTCTATCTTACCATTGTTAGTCCTGGTCTTGAAGAAGTAGCCTGTCACGGAATAAGTGATGTCACTTATCTGTCATTTTATGTGTAGGCTAGCCTAGTCCTCTATGAAACACCTTCACGCCCTATACTTATCTCTCTTATGCCTTTGACAGGTTCGGTTTTGACGTGCCTGTCATTTTGCGAAGTTCTGACGAGGCAGAATCGCTTTCAACTGCACCGGAAAAGACCATGGTCCAGGTGACAAATCCCTTTGCTCTGGAGTTGGGGACCAAAACAGCCTCAATTACTGGTTAGTATCAATTAGCACAGATTCCTCATATAGAACCAAGTTCTTTATTTGTTAACTGAGTGGACTAGTAGGCCTACATGAAGAGGGAAGTTTACAGCTGACTGGGCTTCTCTTCTGATCATATTATCAAAAACAATAGAGGTGATCAGATTCCAATAACTTGTGTCTTCTTTGGTGGGCTTGATTTTAGAGGGTATTACGCTGCGCCCTGGCTGTTTGGAGGAATGTGTCCTTACCTGCTACTGGGGCTGCAGCATCCAGGCACTGCAGCTGGCAATGCAGAGCCACCAGCGCGGGCCCCGGCTCAGCACCCCACAGCTGTTCCAAGAGGCCCTTCACTTCCAGTACCACCACTGTCAGAGCTTCATGTATCCTCACTTTCAGTAGAATCAGGCACCGACATATTATTTGTCTCAGCGTTTTGTTTACCTCTTTGGACAGATAGTAGGAGGAAAGTTTATTGATCCACAAGGAAATTATGAAATTTGATCTTATGGGGACAAATGCTCATGCTATGGACAATCAGTAAAGCTGTTTGATGCTTTAACTCCTCCCAGTGTGTGAAAACAACAGCAGTCATTGAACATGAGGTCCAGACTTGTTTTCTTTTCATTATAATATTGAAAGAAAATAAATGTAAGTGGTCTTCTTCAAATGTAAAGCTACTGATATGTGAGTGTATGTGAAATATCGTCCAGGCTCTAAGTCCCGATGCCCTTATATAGCTTAGGTTCCTTAACTCAAAGGTTCAGCTTGGACAAAGAGAGCAAAGAGGAGCAGTTTAGCCAGATCCCTGCAGACCTGGGAATCACAGACCTGGGGCCAATGCCACGGGAACGCTACCCTCTGGTGGCTGTGCTGACTCTAGCAGAGCCTGACGCAAGAGAGACATACAACATTGTAAGTAGGCCTACTACAAGAAATCTAGCTCACTTCTCGCTCGAAAGGGAAAAAATCTATAAGGATTCAGAGGGTACAGAGAACTATATTCACTAGGGGTGTAAAGGTACACGTATTTGTACCGAACCGTTTAGGTACAGGATGTTAGGTTCAATACAGATGCGTACTGAATGTGCCAAATGCAGTCTTTAACAGGAATCAACAGTAGTTTTTTTTTTTGCTTGCAGACCATGTTGCTCTTGGGTGCTCCTTGTTGGTGCCCCCAATCCCAATCCTCCCCACCTTTCTTATGCAGCCCTTGCCACTTAAACTACTAAACCCCTCTTCTACTGCACTTTTTACCCCCCCACTTTGCACAAATAGGCTGACACCAGACATAATTTCACTGCATTTCTTACTTCCAGTAACTATATGCATGTGACAATAAACTTCCTTGTATCCTTGTATGTTTCAAATTCGAGTTCCCACAAAAACATATTAAGTAGCAGACCATTATCATATGTCAATTGACATCAAAAACATTTGACACCTTTTCAAGATGGTATTCCAATTCCGCATGAAAAATATTGTCAGTGAATTTTAGATTATCAATTTCTATAGGCTTACTGTACCGAAAATGAACCGAACCGTGACTTCAAAACCGAGGTATACAACGAACTGTGATTTGTGTACCGTTACACCCCTAAAATTCACATTTAGTGGGTGAAGTCAAATTGCAAGATAAACAAATTAATATGTTGTTTGTGCTCAGTATTGTACTTAGGGGTGGGCGATATGGACAAAAAATATCTCGATATTTTTGTGATTTTGACGATAACGATAATTAGTCGATATCCTTTAAACATTTGTTTTTGTTAAAGTCTGAGTTACTTTACAGCTCATTATTTATGAATAGCATCATTACAATAATAACCAATAACCTAACCTGTGACTTTTTACTTTTTAACCAAATCAACCAATGCATTGTCACTCTATGACACATTTCCAATTCTGCCCCCACTTGTGTGTGGCAATGGTCTAACCAGCTACATTAGAGAAGATGAATAGGCCTTAACAGTTTCCCAAGAGAAAGTCTGAAGCTGAAGTTCCTTCCAAACCTTTACATAGGATTCACTGTAAAACTAAGCAGACCAACACATCTCAGTTATTTCCTTCGATGTTTTGTTTAAGAGCAATCATAGGCTAGCATTCCAAGTTACAGAATAGAAACTAATGCGTTAGCTTATGGCTAATATAGATATTTAGAGCGAATTTCAGTCCATTTACAAAATAGTTCTTTGTTTACAACTGACTATTAAAATACTCAAAGGCTAATGTTTTCTCTCCATATAATACTGTGTAGGAAAAAACGTGACTGTCTCATCAATGCTACTTGAACAGAAGTAGCGCATAAAACCCATGATAAAATCCCAAGTAGGCTACTCTCGCAGCACAAAATAAACATTAGCGTGTGACAACGTTGTGACCCACTAGTGATCACGTGACACTTGCTCTCTGCTGCAGCCAGGGGCTTCTCCCGCATAGCCTGCCCTACACAATAAGTTCTCCGTCGTACGACAGATTTCAATTTGATTTTAGAAATGCCATATTTGAGATCGGTGCAGATTTGATGAGAAAAAAATAAGGGGGGGGGGGGGGCTATCACCTTTTATTTTCCTTTTTTTATGGCAACTACAAATATTAGGTCGGATGAATTGTGTGTGATGGTAAATGTTTAAAGACCTAATAGTGTCTCAATCAGTCACCGCTCAAGAAGATAACGTCAGCCATGAGTTTCGCTTTGTTTATGTTGTAGCTACACTCATTGGCCTGAGCGTTTGCTTAAAAAGGAATAACGGTCTAAAAGTTGGATTATAGTGACACAATCAAGACAGCTGACGAGGTTGGCCGATCCGTTTAACTTTTTTGGATATGATTGTGAGCTCTATGTGCGAATTCGGAGAAGAAGCGTAGGCTGTGTTCTTTTCGTGCATCAATGTGGACAATTTCTTACTGTCGCGAACTCTTGTCAGGGGAGGTCATTAATTTTGGGTGTCGCTATGACTTGAACAGATAGCCTGCTATGCCACCCAATGTAACCTATTATTGTTACAGTTTTTAATCAATGCAACTAATATTAGGCTATGTGTAAAGCGACGCAATATAAACCATAGCCTATGCAATTTATTATCCCGTCTATGACATATACAACAATGTTTTTCACAATTTGCGGTAGGTTTTGCGAAAGGCTAGGCAATCAAGGACATGGGTAGATAGACGGAGGAGAAATCAAAAATAAATATAGCCGCAAGCGGCAATGGCGGGCCCGAGCACCTGCGGGCCGCAACCCGTGACATTTCAGAATCCATCAAAGCACCGAAGTGGTGCATTTGTAAAATGTACATATTTGATGTGTGTGCTATTTGTTTTTGCATGTTATTTTCTGGAACATTTATTGCTTGGCCAGGTGTGGGCGCAATGCAAGGCAGGCCCATATTGTGTCATCATAATCATAATATATATTAACCTGAGAAATTTCAGATTATTCATTTTAAGCAAAGAACATTTCTGATACACTTTTTGGCCAGATGGTGGCACTATATTAGGCCTGTGAATTACGCATGTGAATATCATCACAATAATGATATCCAATATTTTATAAAGTTTCAGACCATTAAGGCATTCCATTTCTGGCATTTCCTGCAGGTGGTGGCTGGTGGGCCCATTAGATTATCATCATAATCATGATATCTATTAACCTGAGAAGTTTCAGACCATTCATTCAATGCACTGTGATTTATGACACATTTCCTGTTTATGTGGTGAGATATTAAAATCAGCAAATATATTACAACATTCAAAAATCCATTCACAATTTAACATCAGCGACATCTTGGCATAATGTTTGCCAAATTTCAAATGAATCTGACAAACCGTCTAGGAGAATGTTCAAATTGATCATGTGACATCAGTATAATTGTCATTCTTTCTGTTGCCAGTTGGTGGCGCTATGCCAAACATGCATTATGGGCATGTGAATATTATCATTAACATGGTCTTTAATGACCTGTGAAATTTAAAACATTTCAAGCCATGCATGGTGAATTATGACACATTTATTGTTTATGTGGATTTAAATTAATAATTTCGCCATTTCGTCAAATTACAACATGTAAAAAAAAAACTTCACAATTTATAATCAGGAACATCTCGGCATCATGTATACCAACTTTGACATGAATCGGATCAACCGTCTAGGAGGAGTACGTTAAAATTGATCATGTCCACAACGCACAAAATCTCAATTACCTCACTTCCTGTGGGCGTGGCTAATGGCATGTTAATACAAAAGTTATTTGTTTTTGGGAGTTACATACACCCACCAAATTTGGTGTGTTTATCTAAAACTATATGCCAACCACAAGTCACTGTGACGTAAGGGGGCGCCAAAGATCCTTGATTACTAGCAAGATAGAGCAACGTAATTTGTTACTATGGGAGCAAAAGCGGGACAGTTCGGTCTGCATAAGTGGGAGTGTCACCCTCGTCACTAAATAAACTTTCTCTCTTAATAAGCAATAACAACAGATAAACATAATTGTGTTCACAGTATTATTGTCCATAATCATGTATGATACCAATGAATCATTCTTAAGGACATGATATGAATAATTTAATTAGTCATGTGAACCGAAGCTAGCTAGCTAGCTAATGCTAACAAATGCTATACAAGTGGATGGTAGTAGCTATGGCAATACAGCTATGTGCTAACAAGTGACTAGTAGTTGAAGGACTTCGCTTAAACTTAATATACTGTTGCAAATTCGCTTGAGTATAAACTATCCACTTTAACTAATGTCAGTAGTGTTATTCAGCTAGTTGTCATTTCAAAGAAATTACACTTCTCCGATTAAAATGTTACCTTAGCTAAGAGGCTAGCTAGCATGATAACAACCGGACAGTAACTGGCAGCAGCATGGTCTAATATTAAGTTATTTTATTACAAATCCGAACACTAAAAAATTACACTATTAGGCTTGAAATGATCCCAAACACTTACAGATTATGACACAATTTTCCAAAAAACCCTCAACAAATCCAGAAAGACAAAATGACCAATTTATTGGTAAAATTCCACAAGTCTCCATTGACATTAGTGCAGCAAGGGCTTACTCTGGTCTGCATAAAGGGGGATTTCCCCCCCTCCCCCTTGCAATAATCGAACGCGGAAATTGTCGAACGTTTGCGCCTCTCGCTCCGCTTGAACCCTCTCTGGGGGCGCTATGGAGTTCCTGGGCAACGCCCGGTGCCAAGCTTTTATCCCTGTCTACTCACTGTACCACTTGATGTGTGTGCTAAATTTCATGCGTTTTCGACCGTGTTAACCACCTCAAAATATATGCCAACCACGGGATCAGTCACCTAAGGGGGGGGGGGAGTGCTGAGGAGTGAATGAGTGCAAATTCAGTATAGTGTGAAATGGGAAGTCTTGCAAACTTGATTTTATAGATTTTACTTGGTGTTGAATTGCATATTAACAAGAAAATTGTTCCAGATTTTGGAGTGCAGGGGACAAGCCGAGATGGGCTATGAGACATCTTGGCTTGTCACCTGCATCATGTTTTTGGGTGCAATACACTTTAGGTCAATATCACACCGGAATTCTCCTTTAAACACTTTTGGCCTGAAGTAATTAAATAAGTGGCCTGAGTGTAAGTTAAAGCCCTTCTACAATATTGCTGCAGTAGAAAAGAACAGCAATAGCTAGCTAGTCAGCAATGGTCAAGGATGGTACTGAAATATTGTTTTGTTCATCAGGAAAACTCAATCTCAATCAAAAACACTCTCAATTCGCCTTATTCACATGGCGGCCATTGGCGGCTAAAACCAGGCTACAGGGTACACAAACCATAGGATTGTTATGTTCTATGCATTCACCTGTATGTGGCATTAAATACTATATATAGTAAGTGTACCCTGTAGCCTCGTTTTGGTTTAAACAATGGCCGCTGTATGAATAAGGTGAATACTCCCTTTACTTTGCTATTTGCATCTTTTTGTACATTACAAATCAATAGGTCGCGACAGCAAAAGGGGTGCTATCTCTATAGATAGATATGAACAACTTATGACTTATGGCCTGAAAAAAGTTCAGTCAAACAATTATTTTTTTTTTCACTTTAATCCCTGCATACACCTCCTGGGAATGTATGAGTCTTCAGTGTGTGATTTCGAGTGTTTTTTTCCCCATAAGTAATTTAAATACTCAATAATGTCACATCTTTAAAACAACAATCACAATATATATCGCCCACCCCTACTCATTTTCATTTCTGTGTCTTGAAAGAGTAACAATACCGTGCTTTTCCCTAGAGTTTAACCTGAAAGAAGTAGATATACATATAGTCCATGAGCCAGGGGGGTTGATCGGTATCATCGGGGGGACAAATCCTATCATTGTTTTTTAGCAAGGTATACACCCCTAGTACTAGAAAAATCACGATAGCAGTGCAGGGGTGGTAGCGAAATCACTTTTTTCAGCTTATGAAGTTAACCCCCTAAGATAAATTCCGTTTTTTAAATCTGGTGTATATCTTGTTTATGCTCATGGTAGGGATATTTTCAATATTCTATAATATGGTGCTTGGTGTCATTGGGAAGGGGACCTTTTAGGCTTTCATTTAAGTGCTGAATCTGTCTGACAAACACAGACGTCACATGTCTTCTTTAAACCAGAAATAACACACATTTTCTCACAATTTCCGCCTAAACTGTATGCTTTCTTTTATCCCTGTGGCTTGAAAGAACACCAGGGACACAACACTCAACAACTTTAGTACTCAAGGCACTCTGATGATTCAGAAAATGTACAATATATACAATATAGCCATACTATTTATTTGTGAGAGCCTTAAATTAGACTTGTGTAGCCAGCACAAGTCTTCAAAATAGAATGGAGCCAATTGAATAGACAAATATGCCCTATTAGTCCAGGGCCAAATGGCCTAGTTTTTGAGATACCTCCACCCAATCATGTTTTTTTTATATCTTTGATGTCTAGTTTATGAAATGGATTGTTGTATAAAAATATTTTACTGCACAACTAGTTTTTGGATGGTATTTGAATCCTCCCCAAAACCGGATCTTGTGAAAATTTTGAATTCTGCAAGAAGGACATTATTTGCTTTGTCACATATCTTTGGAAGTAATGATCAGAAACTCACCAATACATTTGGACTGTATGTTCCCAGGTAGTTGGCCTATACAATGAAGTGATAAATTAACCATTATTTTTTAACACACACACACACACACAAATCACAAAGGGGGTCTGATCAGATTTAGAATCATGGAGGCCTCAGATTTGGTGGCCATTTATAACAAAAATATCTGACAAATATGGGTTTTGTTAGGTGAAAAGAGATTGAAATCAGAAACTAACAACTGTACAGTTAAATATTATACCATAAATCAATGTAATTTTTCACACACTCATGAACATAGCCCTTAAATATATAAATAATTTAAAAATATATATCAATTTTGGCTCCTGCAATACCAAATTGTATCATATGCAAGGTCATGTAGTGTGACATTTTTATCCAAAGTGACAAAAAAGGGAACAATAAAGGTACAGTGCAACTAGTTAGTGCAGCAATAAGCACTACTCGCATAGAATGGGATGACCGTTCAAGCAAAGTTAAGTCAAGGGAAGGAGAAGAGACATAGTCTAGTGGTAAGTGCTAGATTAAGCATGCCTCTAGCAGAGGAGGTACCCTCGAAAGAGTTGGGTCTTCAGGAGGTTATTGAAGATAGTGCAGCACCCACCTGGGTGATGCACGGCAGCCATTATGCGCCAGAACGCTCACCACACACCAGCTTGAGGTGGAGAGTGAGGGAGTGTATGAGCCAATTACAGTGGGGGATGATTAGGGGGCCAGATTGAATGAGCCAGGTTGGTAATTTAGTCAGGACACAGGGGAATCCCCTACTCTTTGCGATAAGTGCCATGGGATCTTTAATGATCACAGTGAGTCAGGACCTCGGTTTAACGTCTCATCCGAAGGACCGCATCTCTAACTGTACAGTGTCCCCGTCACTGCACTGGGGCGTTAGGATTGATCTTTTTGGCCAGAGAGAAGAGTGCCACCTACTGACCACCCACCAACACCACTTCCAGCAGCAACCTAGTTTTCCAAAGAGGAAAAGGAAGTACTAACCAGGCCCACACCTGCTTAGCTTCAGTAATTCAGCTAAGACAAGGTATCCGTTGGTCTGGCTGCTGGCACATTTAACGAGTGTCCTGTGAGGTAGGATTCAAACCAGTAAAGTGTTGAGCCATAGCTGCCCATGTTTGAGAGTATGGAAAGAAGGAATACAGTGGCTAACCATACCATAGGCTGCTGATAAGTCAAGCAGGATGAGTACTGAGCACTGATCTGTTGCTCTGGCTTCTTTTAAGGCTTCTGTCACAGAATACACAATGGCTAGCAGAACTAAGGGCTAAACACAGCCACCTCCCTGAAGACCCAGTGACCATCAAAGCGGCAGACATCCAAGAAAGGGTCTCATGCATGAAGAACTGGACAGCACCTGGACTAGACATGGTCCATAGCTACTAGAGAGTAACCTCCCTACATGAGCGTCTGGCCACACATATGAACCAAATACTGAGTGATAGAACCCACCCTGGATGGCTGACTGAAGGGTAAACAGTCCTGATCCTGAATGACCCCCAGAAGTGGGCAACCCCATCCAACTACAGGCCAATAGCATGCCTCTGTACAATGTGGAGGCTCCTCTCTGGCATCATAGTGGATGTGTGGTAGAGTACCCGAGTGGTGAAGGAGAAAACAGGCAGAGACAGCAGGTTAAAGGTCTCTTATGGCTAGGCTACATACCACTATATAAAGCAGACCTGACCGCAGGACTCACACCAGCCCCTTACCGTGCGTCACAAAACTTTGAACTCCTGCATAGAGAAAAGCCGGCGTTCAAATGGCTAATTAACTAATTACTTCCACCCAACACCCAAAACCGCCCCTACCTGGCAGACATCTAAAGTAAACGTCATGACATCAAAAATTTCCATAGCACACCTCCAAAAACACACATGATAAAATATTAAAGCAACACCAAAGAATTTTTGTACCTTAAAATAATGTTTCCAAAGTTGTTTCCGTGGTTCATCAACTCATAACAGGGTGAACGGCACTTCTGCATTCGCTTCGCGGCCCTCTATCGGCTATAACCGCACTATGTAAGTTTGCCAGATCGGGTAGCGGATCAGTAGTTCGATGGAATGAGACATAAAGAAACTACAAATTTGACTTGCATGATGTTGCAATACATCGTAATTTCATAAAATCATGCAACATATTCTACCTTGTCTATGGACATCATTATTTGCAAAGCAGTTGTTGGATAAACAAATAGCGTGCGTGCGACAGAGGAAAACAGACAGACCAACCTGTGAACTGCCTGAATTGACTACAAGAAAGCCTATGACTCAATACCGCACACATGGATCCTGGAATGCTTGGAACTCTACAACATCAAAATGACAAGAGCCTTCATCAAGAACTCCATGGTACTGTGGAAGACAACCCAAGGCCAACTCTGAGTCCATTGCCAAGGTCACCATCAAGTGCGATATATACCAAGGGGATGCTCTGTCACCACTACTGTTCTGCATAGGCCTAAACCTCCTGAGCCAGATCATTGACAAGAGTGGCTACGGCTACAAACTGCAGAATGGAACCACAGGATCTACAGTAGTGACATCAGATTGACATTCAGGCTAGACAAGTGTGGCAGGATGGTAACAAAGAGAGGTGGCCAGAACAGAGGGGATAACACTACCAGAGGGCAACCTAGCAAATGTGGGGGACAAATACCTTGGAATGCCACAGGCCAATGGGAACCAAGTGGACTTAGCAAGGAAAGGTGCTTCTGCCAAGTATGTACATAGGGTGAGATAGGTCCTGAATAGCCAGCTGAATGGGAAGAACAAGATGCAGGCCATCAACAGAAACACCTTACCTGTCATCAGGTACCCTGCAGGCATAATAACCTGGCCAAAGGCAGAGATAGATGCTATTGACATCACAACAAGAAAGCTCTTCACAATGCATGGAGGGTTTCACCCCAAGTCCAGCGTCCTGAGGCTGTACACTAAGAGGACTAATGGGGGCCAAGGACTAGTGAGTGTCCAGGATGAAACAACTAAGATCCACCAATACATCCAGAAGATGGCCCCATGTGATTGGATACTTAGTGAATACTTCAGGCAGCAAACACCTGAAAAAGAGGAGTGTGAGGAGGAACCATCATGCAAAGACTAAACCCTGTATGGTATGTACCACCAACAGATAGAGGAGGTAACTGACATTGAGAAATCCTACCAGTGGCTCCATACAGCTGGACTGACAGACAGCAAAGAGGCACTGATCATGGCAGCACAAGAGCAGGCCCTGAGTACAAGATAAATAGAGGCTGGGGTCTACCATGCAAGGCAAAATCAAAGGTGCACGCTGTGTAAGGAAGCCCCTGAGACAGTCCAACACATAACAGCATGATGCAAGATGCTGGCAGGCCAGGCATACATGGAGCGCCATAATCAGGTGGCTGGGATAGTATATAGGAACATCTGTGCTAAGTATGGGCTGCAGTCAAAATGGGATACACCTCCAAAGGTGATCAAGAATGACCAAGCCAAGATACTGTGGGACTTGAAGATATTACCTTGAATTTCCCCTGGGGATCAATAAAGTATCTATCTATCTATCTATCTATATATCTATCTATATATGTCTTCATGAAAACACTACATTTGAATTAAATCTAATAGCAAAGTATCTTCAAGACAGCACTACCTTTGAATGAAATCTATAGTATCTCCTTCCCATTTTGAATTTGCACTTTTCTTATCCTGTTCTGCATTGTCTTGTGTATTCTGTCATTGTTCTTCGATGTTACATTAGACATGAAGAAGCTGTTTTATTGCTCAATTTTGTTTTGTTTTGTTTTGAAAGCAATTTAAAATAAACATGGTTATGTCATATTTTGTATTACCTTTTCAATGTCCGCCTACATTCCATGTATGTTGAAGGGTATGTTTTTGCTACATACTCATAAAAAAAGGTTAATTTATCACTTCATTTTATGGGCCAACTACCTGGGAACATACAGTCCAAATTTGGTGAGTTTCTGATCATTACTTCCAAAGATATGTGACAAAGCAAATAATGTCCTTCTTGCAGAATTCGACATATTCACAAGATCCGTTTTGGGGAGGATTAAAATACCATCCAAAAAACTAGTTGTGCAGTAAAATATTTTTATACAACAATCCATTTCATAAACTAGACATATCAAAGATATAAAAAAACATGATTGGGTGGAGGTATCTCAAAAACTAGGCCATTTGGCCCTGGACTAATAGGGTATTCTATTTGTCCATTCTATTGGCTCCATTCTATTTTGAAGACTTGTGCTGGCTACACAAGTCTAATTTAAGGCTCTCACAAATAAATAGTATGGCTATATTGTATATATTGTACATTTTCTGAATCATCAGAGTGCCTTGAGTACTAAAATTGTTGAGTTTTGTGTCCCTGGTGTTCTTTCAAGCCACAGGGATAAAAGAAAGCATACAGTTTAGGCGGAAATTGTGAGAAAATGTGTGTTATTTCTGATTTAAAGAAGTCATGTGACGTCTGTGTTTGTCAGACAGATTCAGCACTGGGCTTAAATGAAAGCCTAAAAGGTCCCTTTTCCAATGACCCTAACCCTAATCCCTACCATGAGATGAAACAAGATATACACCAGATTTAAAAAACGGAATTTATTTTAGGGGGTTAGTAACTTCATGAGCTGAAAAAAGTGATTTCACTACCACCCCTGCACTGCTATCGTGATTTTTCTAGTACTAGGGGTGTGTGTATACCTTGCCAAAAATCACTATGAGACTTAATCCCCCCAGATGATACCGATGGCCCAAATTTGGGGCCCTGTCTCATGGACTAATATTCTGTGTGTGTGTGTGTGTGTCTTCATGCTCACCAACATATTTGGAGAGCAATCATTTTCTGCTAATTTGCTTTCAATTACCTTTTCATACCTGCTACATGACGTCAGTGTGTCCTTGTTCATTCACCCCCCTCCCTCCCTCCCTCAGGTTGCAAATGTCGCTGTGATTCATGTTCCTGACGACAAGTACAGGCTTTCAGCACGCGTCCTGTTCCAGCATCTCCTCACGGCACAAGGGAACATGTATGAGCTCAAGGTATCACTAGGCATATTATTTACCTTCTAAAATTGTATTTAAACTTGGGACTTTTTATAAAACTTGGGTTTTTATAAAAGCCCTTTGGTTCAGGCAGTCCTCTGCCTGACATTAAATAATGCTTAGCAAATCCTTTAGGTCAATGGCTGTCATCAGAGAGGAGCTAGTTGCAGTAATTATGGAAAATGTGCCAGGGCCATGTTTAAAAAGGAGGTAGCTAGATCTGCTGTAGAGACTAAAGCGCTAGCCTTTACTTCTCCATAGCCTCTCTTCATGTCATCTGATAATGAGGGATCAACCAGAGCAGCGGACCCCCCTGCCAGTGGAGATGCGTCTGAGGAGCCCCAGGGCCCTGGCGAGGAAGCAGTGGAAGAGGAGGATGACCAGGCGTCGGAGGGAGAGTGGTCAGAGGCTCAGGGGAAGGATTGCGTGGTGTGCCAGAACGCACCCCTGAACCGTGTGCTGCTGCCCTGCCGCCACGCGTGTGTGTGCGACGGCTGTGTGTCCCGACTACAGCACTGTCCCATGTGCCGCGCTTTTGTCATGGAGTCCTTTGCCTTGTGTCATAGGCCACCTGCTTCTGCTGAGACGGAGGAAGAGGAAGAGGAAGAGAACAAAGATGTCGGAGGAAATGGAGATCATGAAGAATGAGGAGTGATTTCAGGTTTAACCTAGAGGTGATGCCACTTCACCATAGTCCCTGTGGGATACTGAAGAATTTTAGCAATTTTCCAGACTAGTTGGATGCATCTTTAGTTACTGGACAGCAAGACTGATTGTATTTCATCTAGATTTGAGAATAAGTTGTAGTCAAGGCTATTTGATCTAGTTTTCTAGATCTTTTTGTTTGGTAATGGCAAGACTTGTATGTGGTGTTTTTGTTTTGTTTTATCCAAACGCTTTGTTATGCGTTTTCCTTGCATTCCATGGATGGTATTCGGAGGTTTTAGCAGTATTAGAGAACTTCCTTTTATTTGTGTGAATGTAGGTAATTCAGCAGCTCCTTTTGATTGTTTTTTTAATTCTGTTAATATATGTCTATGGTCTATTTATTTGTCTATAAGCTGTGAAGTACAATGAAGTGTAATGAAACAAGAAAATGCTTAAACACCAACATCTTGTCAGATGTATGATGGGAATTAACACCCCCTTGACGAAAACCTTTCCAGTATCACAAACTTTTAATGACATGGTAAGACGCAAGCCAGGCACACTGTTTTTTATATGCTGAAAGGGTAAAGGTTTTACATTTTTTGTGGATATAATAGAAGAGCTCTAAATACTTGGCCCATGGGCAAAATAATAGTAATAATATAATAATAATAATAAGTGAATATCAATCCATTAGCATGTATCTGCTACTGCATGAGGTCACTTGACGGTAACTGCAGAAACAGCATCTCTACAGCTGACTAAACTGGGGTCACAGAGGATGATGCCTACCGTTTAACAATCTAAACGAATCAGAAACAAAATGCCAAAATTTGAAGTAACAAAAAAAAAAAAGAAAAAAACAATAAACAAAACAAAAAACACTGGATCAATATAGATCTCTGATGGTGATATAAAGGAGTTATATGATACAGTACAACTCTGGCAACTCAATCAAGGTTTTCTTCAGGTGTTTGGACAAAAATGGGGTTTTCTATACAGGCTTGTAGTCCAGCTTGGACTCCAGTTTCTTGGAGTCGGCCACCTTGCGCACAGCCTTCATGAAGTCCTCTTGAGTGACGTACTCGTGGTCTGCACGGATTGCAAACATACCTGCACAGCCAAAGCAGTAATCAGAAACCAGGATGTGTTGTTCCGTACCATACTGGCAGGTGTACAGCCAGTAAGCTCAAATTAGAGCAGTTGGCCAGTCTAATAGTGTAAGTGGGGTAAAGACCTTTATTTGCCATTGACTTGTGATATAATTAGATAATGCATTTGTATACAGTTATGGTGGAACAAAACAACTCTGTGCTTATTTCAGTTACATAGCCATTACGCAGTTCTCACCTGCTTCAGTGCACACATTTCTCAAGTCAGCTCCATTGAATCCATCGGAGAGCTTCACAATGGCTTCATAATCTGAAACCAAAAACAACACCATGAGCCAGAGCTAGAGACAATACAGGTCCATTCAGAAATGTATTTCAAAACATACACTGACCTATCTCTCCATGCTTGGTGATGGGACCAGAGTGGATCTTCAGGATGTCCAAACGAGCCTGCTCATTGGGAAGTTCAATGTCTGTTGGGAGACAATGTCCATATTTTTGTTACATAGGTTAAGTAGTTTCGACCATTAGTGGAGTTTCCATTCAGCTCATGCACATTTTCTATGCGCAATCATCAAACTTCGACTAATTTTGTGTGCATTAAGCAAATTATTGTACGGTCTCCTAATCAAGGAGAGCATTTTGAACAGCTGTGGGATCAAAACGTTCATCAGGGCAACAGTCCTGTTTTTACAGAAACACATAGATAGAAATGCAACGAATTTCCATTAACTCTGATCACATTTTACCTATGCGAATCAAGAGTTAATCCACAACCTCGCAAATTATTTTTAATGATTGAATTATTCATTTCAAGTGTTTCCAGTCAGGATTTCTTATTTGAATGGTCAAAATGTGCATTAAAAAGTCCAATGGAAACCCAGCTATTGGCCTATAAAGCTTGCAGGCATCCACAAGCACACAAAGCCATATCTAATACATTCAAAATTAGTTTGCTGTGTGATGCTTCACAAATTTAATAAACAATTATTTTTATCTCTTCCAAGTTACAGACCAAGACTAAAGCTTGAGAATGACTCAAATGACTATCAACATGCCCGCCAACACTCTTTCGAACAACAGTTAAGCAAAAGTAAAATGGACTTACGAATCTTCCTGTCCAGCCTTCCAGGGCGCAGCAGAGCAGGGTCCAGGGTGTCTGGCCGGTTGGTAGCCATGATCATCTTGACCCTGTGCAGGGTGTCAAAACCATCCATCTGATTCAGCAGCTGGAGAACAAGAAGACAGATATTAATTAGTCATGTCACAATACTGTACTGTTTTACCACCAAACTAACAGTTTAAAACACAAGAAACCCCCATCCCTTTCATGATTCTACATAATGGTACACTTCAATAACATACCAACGTTTAGCTATTTTTTCAGGGGCTTTCTGAGTTGTTTTTAAAAGAGGAGATAGGTGTGTGTACTTTGCTTACCTCCATCAGTGTCCTCTGAATCTCCCTGTCAGCAGATGTTCCTTCCGAGAACCGACGACCCCCTGTGGAAGACAAAGATAAGTGTCAGGAAAAAGCTATGTGGGCAGATGATGAGGTGTTCCAGTTCTGTTGTGGCACTGTTTGTTGCACCATCTACAGCAGCGGTTGTCAAACTTTTTCTCACACTTTGAGAATCGCAGGTCTGCACTGACGCAAAGAGTGTAGGCGCCATGATTAGGAAAATAACAGTTGATCATGCTCTCTTCTGCCTTTCAGTTCCAGAAGAAAACTGACATGCATTAAGTATTGGGCTGAATCCACAAGGTTGAGGGAAACTAGGTGTCTCTCTTTTCTGATTACTGTACATAAAATTGAGCTTAGCACATTATATCACCTCAAAAAAAAGAGAAGATAGTTACCAATGGCATCAATCTCATCCATGAAGATGATGCAAGGCTGGTGGTCCCTAGCATAGTTGAACATCTCCCTGATGAGACGGGCACTCTCACCAATGTACTTGTCAACGATGGAACTGGACACCACCTGTTTAGAGAGGCTATCAGACCACCGCACTACCAAAATACACCGTTTCCACAACAACTATCGCACAGGGAAGACCTCACCTTGAGGAAGTTGCAGTCAAGCTGACTGGCCACAGCTCGGGCCAAAAGGGTCTTGCCCGTACCTGAGTGAGCAGTCTTAAGGTTACACATGCAGTCCAAAATCAGGATATGGCAGTCCTAAATGTACCACATGACCCCTTAAGAGCAGTCATATATGGGACATTTCCATCCATGCATATATGTATTTTGGCAATGCTTGAGAAAAACATTACATATTATCGATGTCTAACATCTACAAATACAACTATAGTGAAATACTTTCATGTCATGCATCTTAAAATATTAAGTAACTATAACTCGACACGGATGACTGATAACTGCAAATGAATGCCATCCACCTATCTGAACAGTTCATCTGATAGTTTGTTTGTGAAGGAGCTGTACAAAACCTGACAGTAAAAACCTCACCTGGGGGCCCATAGAGCAGACAGCCTTTGGGAGGGATGATGCCCACCCTCTGGAAAAGCTCAGGATTGGTCAGAGGCAGCTCAATCACCTGCAACAGCAAACGAACATCATATTCAGCTCTGTCACAGGAGAATGGTATGGCTATGCAAGGTACACTTCTCCCTTTACACAAGCTCTAGCATACCTCTCTAAGTTCTCTGATCTGCTCAGAGAGCCCGCCGATCTCTGAGTATGAGACGCTGCCTGGGTCTTCGTGAGACATGTTGTACACAAGAGGATCCACCTCTCGGGGAAGGTACCTGTGGATGAGACATGGAACAGATTAAAGCCAATGCGTTAAACAAGTGCCATGGAGACCATCATCTGCTGCTGAGATATTGACTCATGCATGCATCACTCCAACATTTGATTACTGCAACACCCTACTTTTTGGTGTCACATACTATAGTAGTGTTGCACGGTGTATCGATACTAAAAAGGTATCACGATGCCTTCCCGCAAAAAACGATACGATTTCCGACATTTTTAGAATCGATACTTTATTAAAATTAACATTCTGTGTCTGCGTGAACTGCCCTCCCTCCTCTGAACTGCAAGTGGGCGCAAGTCAAGCAGGCAGCTCTGAGTGAGTGAGTGCGCAGCCAACGTCAACATACAGTAGTTCTTTGCCGACCGTCCTCGGCCTTGTGGATAAAACAAAAGGTGAAGTGAAATCTGCAACTATTTTGGATACATCACGAATAGTGAAGGCCAGCCATCAGGTACACAGAGGCCCGTTTGTGAAATATGTTTCAAAGTAATTTAAAAGCAGTAGGCTACGCATGGAACTTGGCTAAACACCTCGCAGACATATCCCAACATTTTTGTTTAAAGAACGACATGTTAACGAATATGCTATAGAAAACACGACTACATGGTTAGTGCCAAGTTCTTCTCTTCTGTTTTAGTCTAGCCTAAGTGAAACGAGTGTGGTTCTCTGGGATAAAGCGAACCTTCCTTCATCAATGAATTTGACGAGACATAACGAGCTGTGATCATTTTGACGAGACATAACGAGCTGTAATCATAGGGTGCTAACGTGATGAAAGCGCAATGTTCACGCCAGAATAACATTACCATAACTTGTAAACAATCTATTTCATGTTCGGTCAGTACTACTGGTAATATTTGTCATGGCATGTAGACTGCAATTTGTTCAATAAGTATTGCCTAGATGTAGGATAGGCTACCCGAAATGCGCTAATTAAAGCCCACAGCATATAATACCACCAAAGCGTGTTGAGTCCTAATAATAATAGTGGGTTATTGTTACGTGATAGCAAATCATGTTATTAAAGAAATAGACGTAGGTTAATGTAGGAATGCACACAGACATATTGCAACAGGTAATGGTGTAGGCCTATCTGACGAAGACCTGAGTGGTTGGAACGTCGTACTTGTACACTGGGCGCAAAGAAGACTATCCTCACATGTTTCCCTTTGCAACTGCCAAAGAAATCCCATGAACACGGGAAGGCCTAGGGAAGCCTATACTGTACATCAGTTGGCCTAAAGATTAGGCCCCTCTGCATAGCATTCAGTGATTTGCATGCAGTAATTTCAACACTGACCTTGATCTAGCCTAGTTTGGCTATTTAAAGCTACTTTATTGGCAAAACACAACACAATGTAAATGAACTATAACAAAAATAAAGGACTTAATCACACAAAGTAGGCCTACTATTTTACTGACTATAAAAATAATAATTATGTAGGAAGTTTAGAACCCAGATTTGACCTGCACACTACAAAAGTGCACCGAATTCAACACAAATGACTCAATACACTTGGAGGTATGAGTCCTTTCTTTTCCAGATATCTTAGGATTTCGCCGTAGTATCGTTTCGGTATCGAGCATCGTGATATTTATGGCAGGTATCGTATCGAAGTCATAATTTTGGTATCGTGACAACACTATACTATAGGTTATAGTATATTAAAAATTCTGCCCCTAGGGTGCTTCTTGGCCTCCCATCACCCCCATGTGTTAATAATATGACTTCAAAAGATTGGCAGAACACTTAGAAAGGCCTTACCTCATGATGGTCAGTGTGGTCATGTCCAGGGCCACTCTAGTGCCAGGTTTAAGCTTAGTTTTATCCAGCTACATAACACAGACACATGTATAAGACATCTTAAAACTCTAAAATGAAACAATTTATGGATGAGGGTTCATGTTGATATGGGTGCATACCTGTCTGCGGCAGCCCACCACATAACGAGGCCCATTGGTTGCCTTGACAATGACTGAAGACAAAGACTTAATTAGATGAGGATAATGCAATACTTACAAGATTGCATACATGAGAATTTCTGGTGAGACAGAGTTGGCAGGTGACAGATAAAACTTACATTTTTCTTCAGTTAGTTGTTTGAGAACCTCACCAACAATCTGTGTTTGGGGGTAGACATTTGTACACATTTAACTTTTATATAGTTGATGTACACACCGAACACTACTGTACTGATGTACTACTTCAAGCTAGGAGCCGACTGCAAACAAGTCACTTTAGCAACGGGGTATGATGAGCATCATTTCTTACCTGTCCAACACTCTGCAAGGCCTTTAGGTCATTCTCAGACTTTTCGTACTGCTTTGTCAGCTCTTTCAGCTGTTCCCTCACTGAAAAGGATGGAAATAAATATTGTATACGGACTTTGTGACAAGTGTAACCAAGTTGCAGATAGAACACCTTACTTTTTTTACATAAAAAAGCACGATTACTCAAACATTAACTTTTGCTTTTCTTTACTCCTAATCTTCATTAGGCCTGGTTATAGAAGTTAACCATAGGCAACTTTATACAAGGTAAACGACACCTCGTCAATATCTGATCACCCGGCAGCTTGTGGATTTTCGCAAAAGAAATGCCAACGCCACATCAACATGTACACTAACGTTAAACGTTTAAAAACGTTAACGTTTCAAGTTTATAGTCTTCACATTGCTTCAGCTAACAGTCAACTTCTAGTCAACAACCTAGTCACCAGCTAACGTTACGGTAGTGATGTCCCCCCCAAACAGTAACGTTAACGTTAATAACTGGTCTCTAACGTTAACCAACTTCGCTTGGAGTATAACTCTTTGCTAACGTTAGTCGACCCAGATCTGTTTAAAATCAGACGGAGGGAAATCTAAAAGCCTTAATATCGTTATTTAATTGTTCTAGACATTTCCAAAATCTCGCTCAAGTTATTTAGCCTGCTGAATGCAATGCCAGCCAGCTAACAGGCTAGCGTTAGCTAGCTAACTTTCATCCCGATAACATGACTAGAGCATGACAAAGCGTCTTGCGCTTTAGCTAGTTAGCTAGTTCTCTGGGAGCCGAATGTTCAGTTAGAATGACGGATTAACAGTTCAGGATAGAAATGTCATATACCCTACACTTCCAAAGTGAAATCTGAATCTTACATTCTTTTAAACGTCCATCAATTTCCTTGTGTTCCAACAATTTTTTCCTGTAGTCTTGCAAGCCCTTCTCTCTGGTGTCAGCCATGTTTCCCTACTGAATGAACCACCGAATGCCCGAGTTTGACGGTGCCAGACGGTGCGTTGCAGCTAGACGACCAAGCATAATCGTATCGCCCTCATGAGGTCTGGCGGATACTCAGGAGTTGCGATGGTTTCCATAGTCTATGATGGTTTCCTTCGCATCACTGAACACGGAGATTTGTGTTCTTTATAATTCTGGTGAAAAGTGTGGTATCTGATAGAAGGTTGGAATGCCAATGTACCTGTTTTAGGTAATACAGCGTTTAAAACTTTACCCATTAGCAGCCAGTTTCCATAGATGAAATTACAATGTATTTGCAATGAATGCATTATTGTAACATTTTCTACCTCACACGGTTACAGAAATTCTTCAAACGGAAAATAAAATCATGCGATGGAAGGATGTAAATAGACCTCGTAAACCAAAGATGTGTAGGGGCAGACCTAGGCTACTCTAGCTTTGCTTTGCATGGTCAGAGCCCGTCTACGGAGAGCCTTGCCACTCCAGTCCCATTGTACCGAATTTTGGATGCAGTTCCACCAGAGTTCCACTGGGGGCGATCGCCATGAGTGCAGAATGAATGGGAGTCAATGGAGCTAGACAGCTAAATTTGTCTCTTTCACCTGATTGTCATTGACAAATCTCAGATTTAATTGTAGTTTGTATAACTTCAACATGGGTTATAGGTCAAAAGTTGAATGAACGAGTACTTATGTCCTTTTGATTTCTTACAGGTTGGGTCGTTGTTGCACATTACACGCTAGCATTGTGCTAATGAATGACATCATTTACACATTTGAAAGGCTTTTTAGAACAATTAAGTGACTTTAAAAAATATAATACTCAACCAAGTGTATTTTCTTTACCTCCCCTTTCGAATGCAATACTCAAATTACTTGAAAAAAAATTATATCCCAAGAAAAGGGGAGTTTGAGGGGTACAGCTCCATAGACCTCCATGCATTCTGCACTCGTGGACGAGCGCCCTCATGTCGAACCACAGAAGGAACTGCAACCAGTTCAGAAACCGGAAGTTTTCCGAGAGTGGCAGTTCTCCCCTTATTAGACATTCTCTGGTACGGTTTTCTTCTCTAGTAGGCGAGGTACCGGTTTTCATCTTACCCACAATGCATTGCCAGCGGGCGTGACATGCAACAATCAACCGAACGATGTGGTGACTGCTTTTCGTGTGTAGCGGTCTCTCTCTCGCATGGTTCTTCCACTGTATTTGGTTCTTCAGGCGGAGGGTACTTTGGCAAATAACGGATACTTCTGAGGGGGGTCTTAATACAAAGCGGTTGTCTCTATGCCCCTGCTACAGTTTAAATCAAATCATCTAATTTGCACAAGGTAAGTACCGCTATGAGTCGGTTGTGTTCCCTAGATGAAGCGCGCTAGCTTGCGTCCGCCACCCGGGTAACTTAGCCGTTTTTGCAGCTGAACGCCAGCTAAAACTGCTCGCCGTTGTAACTAGCATTGTCAGCGTCCTTGTAATACTAGTCGCCGGTTTACCTCGTAACCTAGACAGATTTGACGAGCTGTTACAGTTTATTATTGTTATAGCTACCTAGCATGAGATGTTGGAGGGTGTTTTACTGATTAGCTAACGTTAGCTCACTATGATAACCAGTTGCCAATTGCTAACCTTAAATACACTTGTGTTTGTTGCATGTGATTCAGTAGCTAGTACTCTCCAAGGTAAACTTAACTAATTTAGCCTTCCTGCTAGCTACTTGGTTAACTTCGCGGATTATGTTGTTATGTCATCGCCTATTTATGGTAATGGTTTCCCTGTTTGTTCTGTTTATGTGCTCCGTTGTGTATACAACGTTAACAGATGACAAATGAATAAATAAAGTTATTGGACCTCCATGGTACGTTGCGTACACAGTCAAGTAGACAACCATTAGTAGAGAGAAGCTTGCAAGCTAGCGTCTATGTTACAAATAAACAAAGGTTAACATGAACGCACAGCCATACAAACCCAAGCAAGAAACAGGATGTTAAAGCAATTCCCGATGTGAGGATTAGTGAAGGATTATTGTTCTGCAAGGGACATCAGTGTTTACAAGAGCGAGTAATGATAGACTAAATTGGGCAAATATTGTCACCAAACCTCATCCTCTACCACCAAAAAAACGTGTAATGCAGAGCATGTTTGGCGGGTTATTAAATGTAAGCACCATGTTTTCAAAACCTCGATTTTATTTCAAACTTAATCTCGTGACTAATCTTGCAGATGTCTCCACAGTTTGGAATCATGTGTATTGTCAAACTTTCTAGCCAACAGCATTGAAGGGGACAGATGATCAGGGGTGCTGGCTTATAAAATATATAAAAGAGCCACCATACATCTCACCACTTTGTCCAGATTGTGCCTTCACATGGAATGCTATACTGATCAGTACATCAAGGAAGTTTTGGTGTCTTGTCAGATAGTGTCCTGGTAAAGACTTATTGGTCACATACTGGATTGTAGCATAACTCTAATATCTCTAGATATAATATTGTACAGCATTACAGGATGTGAACAATGACTCAACCATACAGAATGCAACTGCAAGGCAAATCTGAAACTATGAAGAGCAAAATGAATCTCTTAGTATGCCGGTCACAGCCTGCATGTTTGATAGTAACTATGAAATGTCTATTTGTAGTACATCTTTATGGGAGTTTTTTTTTTTTTCAACATTAGGATAGTACAGTCGCTCAGGATCATCTTTAGAGTGGAGAACTTCCACTATTCTAGAGCCTAGGGATGTGTAGGAGTTTTTGAGCTGTGAAGTGCTGACATTGTGTTGTGAGTCTTAACAAATAGCATCATTGTTGGAGCATCCAATAAGCCCAAGGTTATTGTACAGACTGTATAATAGAGAATCACATGGCATAGGGCTTATGAGGCAAAGAAACCCTATAATGATTAATCTCTAGAGTTGATGTCCATAACAATAATTCATCAACGTTACTTCAGAGCTTGTGTGGCAGGCAGGCAGGCTCATACACGTTCCCAAGCTTTGCTTAGGGCTGCTATATTACTGTAACATGACATGTGGGTTATCATCCCGATCATTATCCTGGATGACATAAGCTAGCTCAACCTGTTAGCAGTGATTGACCAATGGACGTGTGGGTGTATGATATGCAGATGGTTTTCAGTTATTAGAATTAGAAACACTTTTTTTCGAGGCAAGGTGTCCTCAATATTTTTGTACGAGGCCCTTAAGATTTTGATGTGTCGCAATACACTGCTGTCTAAATCAGGATGTGTTATTGATTGTGTTGGTTATCAGAGAGATTCAGTATAAGACATGATTAATATTTAAACCCCTGGAGGTAATCTGATGAATGTAATAAAATATTTCATATTTATCAGCATGATTTAAGCCTCAATGCAGGTCCATTTGTAGAAATTGACAATATAAGTTAATAGAGATGGCAACCATGGTTGTGTAATCTATGGAGCCAGGGTGTAATGTTGTTGTAAAGTGGCTTTACTGGCTAAGTGTCTTGTTTATCCATGGTTTGAAAGTACATGAACAAGGGCATTTCTTAAACACGCTTGAAATCTTTTATTCAAGGATTGACCAGGTTCAGTCTGGGGCAAAAGTGGCTGCAGAAGGAATAATTGGGGTAAGAATTAAAGGTGCCTGCACATATATTGAAGTCTTTAATTCAGCCACAAATGCCACAACCACATCAGTCATTATGCCAGACATTCATTCACCCCCCCTAAATGTAGAGATGTTTTCTCTTTCTGACACATCTTTGAAGCTGTTGAGAGACATGCTATAGAGGCTAGCATGGTGCTAACCCTGCGTTGACTTGGACAAGTAATCTGTGAGATCAGCAAAATGTAATCGTCTTTACCTCAGGCTTTACAAGAGTTCCCTGGCTTTAGCCATTGTATCGCTCAGCAGAATTTCCTTGTTTCAGTCCTAGTGAATTATTTTGGGTTTGACTGGCTGTGTGAACAAGTTGGGCTGCTGAGTGTGAATTTGTCCAGTGCTGCAGAAACCGGTTTCTGATAGATCTCTATAACGTGTACATTCAGATGTCTTGTTGTGTTTGACATTTGTATTGGCTACTTGTGACACAATAGTGTAATGTTATATGTCTCTGTAATGTTTGATTGCTGTCATGCAATTAGGCCTAGTAGTAGTCAAGTTTTAGAATTCAGTGAAGTAATCTTGCACTGGAATTACGGCCGAATGATTTGGGGAGTATCTAATTGTAATTTTTCTGACCGACATTGCGATTTGATTTTGCCATATACATTTTGAAAGTCAAACTTCAGTTCAATGTTCCAAATGTCCCAAAGGTTGGGCCACTTCTGATTCGTGAGCATGTGTAGTGCATTTAGAGCATTGCAATCCTGATTGGTGAGCATCACTGTCTGGATGACATGAATATAAAAATCAGAGATAGTGTTTGGGGAGAGGACTGCTTTACTTATGTAAAATTGCAAACACAATGGTTTTTCATTGCTTTACTCAGCATGGTTGCATGATGCATGCTGTACATTAGAAATACTTTCCAAAACAACAGCAATTATATGGGTGCTACTGTTTTGTGAAGTTTTCCTCATGCAAGCATCAAACACTGGTAGGCAAATTGAGAAAATATTTACATGCTTTTTACTGAATTTAATTTAAATGTTACACAATGTTTCAGGAAACGTACTACCAGCTTTTTTGTATGGCAAACAGTGGAGCAGATAGGCAAAAATCACTGATCTGGAGTTCTTTATTATACAGGAAGAATAATTAGGCTATAGCTTTTGAGCACAGCATATTCAAATCTGACTCTATACAATACTCAATGCTATATCTACCGTGTGTTTCCCAGTCTCTGTGCTCCGTTTTTATAGACAATTGCAATAATCCACTTTGTTCTGTTAAATATTATTACATCGTAGCCTACCAACATTATCTTTGCAACTCAAGTGGTTTCAGTTTCTCTCGCGTGAATGTGCACAGGCATTGAATGAATGTTACCACTATTACTTAATTGTATGCCTCTATGTTTGATGACACCAAATTAATAAGTGTTTCCCGATGGCCGAAATTGTAGTTTGCATTTTCTGTCGGCCCGCGATTCCATGATAAGTTGTGCCGCAAATGATCAGACGAGTGACCGAAGTGCCGGGCAGGTACGGTGCTGGTCTGTGGCCCATAATTTGAGAAACGCTGTTGTAGCCAATGACCTCATTAAGGGAGCAGATTTGGCTGCCTGTTTGCACTTCCCCTTTGCCTGCCTTGTTTGTGTGACCTTTCTGTAAGTTGCCGCATGGCTCCCTGGACTATTTCCTTCACTTGCCCTGCTGATTGCACCACGCTGGGTTGCCTGTACCTAGTAACACTTCAGCACCTGTTAGGTTGACATGAAACTGGTTAATTGGTGGTTACTGGCAACGCAGAGGATCTCTATTTAGTGTAAGTGTTGCATGGAGGCTACCTCTCTTGCAAGTGGCTCTGGGTGAAAGTGGTGGAGATGGTCTAGTAGATAGGGATCACCCCAAGTTGCCCCAGGGGGACTGTCCCTGTACCAAGTTGCCCCAGGAGGACTGTCCCTGTACCAAGTTGACTGTCTCAGAGAGACTGCTAAACGACGAAGTCCAAAAAATGTCACGTTACATGAATGAATGTGAATGTCTCTCCTCTCTGGTTTTGCAGCAGTCAGTCATGGCAGAGCCCAACCGGCCGCCTCAGCGGAAATTGTCCACTTCGGGGGACAGCCTATATAAGGTGCTTGGACTGGAGAAAGGGGCATCTGCCGACGACATCAAACGAGCCTACAGGTGAGACTAGCCACAGCTTCCTTTCCCAATCACCTCAAAACTATTTTTGTCTGCAGCAGTTTTCACAGCAGCCATTTTGACATTAAAAAATAAGTGGTGTCACTAATGGTAACAGTTTAGGTTTTGATTCTGCTCTAATGAAATGAAACGTAAGCTTCATGAATGTCATTAGTATTACCCATAATATGTCAGAATGGCTCCTGTGAAAAAAGATCTATTGGCAAAGCCTGTGCCCAGACTCCACTGATGTTCCTCTCCCTGTCTAAAGGAAACTTGCTCTGAAGTACCACCCAGACAAGAACCCAGACAATCCAGAGGCGTCTGAGAAGTTCAAGGAGATCAACAATGCCAACTCTATCCTTAACGACGAGACCAAAAGGAAGATCTACGACGAGTATGGCTCCATGGGGCTGTACGTGTCGGAGCAGTTTGGCGAGGAGAGCGTCAAGTACTACTTCCTCATGTCCAAGTGGTGGTTTAAGGTGAGAAAATGCTCTGTGTCTGTTATTAGCTACCCGTTGGTGTGTGTGTGTGTCATGCCATGTTGTCCAGCTTTAGAATTAAAGTTGACTGTATTTTAGCGAAACAAAATCATTTTGTGTGTGTGTTTTCCGAGCTAGTCCATTGAGGGGTCATTTATGCTTAGGTCTGTATCAATAGGGCTCTCTGAATAAGGGGTCAAGAAGGCGAGAGCTGCTTGTTTATTATATGAGCTTTGTTTAACCAGCTGTAACAGTAAAAGTAATGGCCTTATTTTACCTTTTAAGGTCTTAGTAGCCTGTGTCACGCAGGCAGCTCAACTGATATCAGAGGTGAATACAACAGTAAAATAGGTTTGATTTCAGGAAGCACACAAACTGCTACAAATTTGCAACTTACTCGCACTACAAAAGACTTAGAATAAAAGTATTTTGATTTAAGAATGTGAAATGTCTGAGAAGACAGATTGACTTCACATAACTACTTAACATTAAGGTTACATTACCTAAGATGCACTATTTCAATTCAGTTCAGTTTAATGGTGCTATTGGCAATGGATGAAGTCTCTAGACTCTATATAGACAGGGCCTCATATTGTGGTCGATACCAAGGCTTTTCAAAATGGACCTTTGGCTACCGAGAGAGGGACAGCAGGGTATTGTTCTCATGCCTGTCCACTCATGCCAGAGGACTGAGCCATGTCTCAACAGTAGGTCTAAATAGCTCTATTTATAATCTGCTTTGTTCGTATAAAAATTTTAGTCTGTGAGGGACAGGCGTATTATTGCTGTCCTAGTCGTGATTAGCAGTAATAGCAGTCTTTGATTTTTGAGTACAGGGCTGAGACACACACGAGTAGAGCGAGCTTATGATGTATGATGTGAATTGTTAGTGTCCACTGAGCTTTGATGTACAAAGTCACGATTTAATAGCATCAGGACTTACCGGAAATGGAATAGCCTTACTTAAGTCCAGCCTATCGTCAAAATGTTTCTCTATCTCTCTTGCGTTAAGACCCGATATGCTTTCAAAAACCCCCTACAGCTTGGCTGAGCAACTTCACTGGCTCGGGGGGAAAGTCTTCTGTTACTGAAGCGAGAGTGACTCTGGCTCTCGACCCTGACAACCTCCTCCCCCTCCCGGACGACCCCCCCCAAACCCACTTCACCCCCCCCCCCCCCCCACCCCATCCCCACCCCCAAAGCGTGGCGGTCATGGAGCCCCAGGAGTGTCCGTGTCCTGACGACCTGTGCGCCCTTTGTCTCCCGCAGGCGCTCTTCCTCTGCTGCACGCTGTCGTCCTGCTGCTGCTGCTGCTGCTGTTGCTGCTTCTGCTGCGGCAAGTGCAAGCCTCCGGAGGACGACGACAACTACCAGTACGTCAACCCCGAGGACCTGGAGGCCCAGATCAAGGCTGAGGAGCAGGGCGGAGGTGAGTTCCGCAGGAGAGACCAGTCCAGTTGAGTCCAGTGATAATTTTTGTAGTAAATCTCATACTGTAGAATTGCTCTTTTAGGTCGGTAGTTAATGTTGTTTTTGGTGTAGAATACAGTCGTAGTTGCTTAGTCCATTTGGGCATTTGGAAGTTTTTTTTTATTATTATTGAAAGTGTCTCATTCTGAAGACAAGGAGAGAGTCATAAAATTGCAGTGTATTATAGAAGCATAATGTACTGTTGAGTGATTTAGACAGAGTCAGTGCTCAAGGATGCCTGTGTTCTTGGGGTCAGTCCAACACCCCATAAAGAAGCAGCTCGAACTACCTGTGTGTACTCAAATAGGAAAATGCAATGGTTAATCATAACCTTGTTCACTATGGCAGACTTCCCACAATCGATTGATCGATCAAAGCTATAAGTGGTCCCCACATAAGTCCTCTTATTTCAAAGTCCCATACAGTTACAGCTTTTGCAGGTTTGGTGGCACTACCATTGGCTAGAAGTGGTCCTGGTATTACAGAGGATGCAGGAGATGGAACTCTGGGATGTATTCTGCCAGTGTTTGGACCTCGGCGAGTGCACCTTTGGCAGGCGTCCCGTAGTCACAGGGCTTTTTCCGGCCGATGTCTCTTTTTCCGCTTCACTCGTCATTGTCACTTCCACTCAGAGCGGATGTGCCACAGAAGAGTTGCCCAAGGGGAACCGCAGATGGGCGCTGAAAAGGGAAGCGACACAGACACACCAGCGTAGTGTTTGCCATTTTGCTGTGCTGTCAGATCCTTTAGAGGGGGTACATGAAACGGTACACCTGATATCTCCCAAGTGGAAGAAACACTAGACCATCTTACAAATTAGCCTTGTCTGGCTGACCTAAAAGCTGGAGTCATCTGTATTTATGTCACCTGGATGTTGTTCAGAGTTAATGATGGGCCTGTTTTTGTCTTAACACCGGGCTAAGCTAACTGGCAGTTGAAACTGCAGTTGTGTTTACTCATTAAACTCGAAACTCGTTAGCCTTTGCTTACGCAAATGTGTTTATGGATTCAATGCTATAAGATTTCATCATCTGAATGGTAAACTTAGTGACGACTGTTTGGGTTTGTTATTGTAGACATAAAACCCTAAAACATTCTGGTGTGTTTATGAGTTATAGTGTCATTACAATTATAAAATATATATAATAATACTGTTAGTCACTATTGGAAATATTAAAAAAAGATCTGATTTTATTTTAGACAATGCTAGAAACTATTCTAGCTGTAAAATAGCAAAGGACAACTATAGTACTTCAGTAGATTTGAGGTTGATCTGCTAAAATCTGTCCCACAGTGTTACACAGTATATACAAATGTAGTGTTCATGTCTTGTCATGGATGACTTGGCAAACCCCCAGCTTAACTTTGTTGACATATGCTACGAGACATGGTGATGGCTCATCAGGAGCTCATAATGGCTGTCCCTCCTCTGTGGATTTGTCTGCTGTGAACTCCTTCCCCAGGCTTGATGGAGTAGCCTGTGATGTGGGAGCCTGCCTTTGCTCCAGACCGCAAGCCCTTGCTCACGTTGGCCCACTGGCTTATACGGCACGTCACACTCCTGATGGGCCCCCATTGATGTTAAACTCCCTCCACAGCCTTTGATGGTGGTTCGCTCTCAGCATTGGAGCTGTTTTGACATTCAGATTGCGAGGAGTATGTCCTTGCAGTGGCATTTATAAGTCTCAGAGAGTAATATGGATGTCTCGTAAGCAATAGGTCCAATTCCTTGTTTTTTGTTTTGTTTTATTTTTTTTGTGCACTGCGATCGAAGTTCGATGTAATCAATGATGTGTACACAGTAGGCCGTCCACTTATGAGTTTTGAACAAGCTGCAAATATAACTTAAAATATAAGTGTCAGTCAAATGATAAAATTTTGAACAAGGTAATTGTAGGCTTGGTTTGAAGACATATGTTATTCATTTATCATACATACTTTTTGATGTATTTATTTTTGTCTCTTGCCCAGGAGGTGAAACGGTAATCATTGTGCAGCCTATTCCCAGTCCAGGCCCAGAAAACCCCAGCGAAACTCTACCAGAGTCAAAATGACTCGTAAGGCACCCGCCTCGTTTACGTGTGGTCTCTTTGTTTTTTGTCTGTGGCTGTATGTCTGACCACTCTTTCACATTAACACCCGCTGTCTGTTTCATCTAACCGCTCCATCTCTCTAACTAGTACCCACTATATTTGGTCATTTTCCTAACGCAACAATCATTTTGCTTTCATTATATCTATGTCCTCCGCATGGCATTTTTTCATTGTTGTTATCATCATTATTATAGTACTCAAGTGATTTGGCTTTGAATGCTCAAATGTTATGTCTGTGCTACTCAAAATTGTGTCTGTATTACCCAAAGTTCATAGATGTGCATACATGGAGATCACATCTCTGGTGTTGTTTGCTACATAGTGACTTCTCATCTCTAAAACTATGCTTAGTAAGAACTGGAGACTCATGGCAGCTTTTGACAACTCCTGGGTTGCTTGAAAAGGCAGCACATCCTCATTTGCATGCAGAGCAGAGTCATTGGCTCAGGATGAAACCAACCTGCAGTATGTTGGAAAGTGCTGACACCTCAGAGAGAGAGAGAGAGAGAGAGAGAGAGAGAGAGAGAGAGAGAGACCTTTTGAACTCGCAGGTGAATGACCAGTCGTGCTCTTCGCTTGCCAGTGACCCCAAGGTTGTACACATGTGTGTTTGTTTGCGATTGTGAGTGGGTGTGCCGATGTTTGCAAAAGGTTTGAAGTTGGTCCTAAGTGGAAATTGAATCATGCAAACCATGAGTTCTGAATGAATCATAAGTCTAAGCAGTTAAGAGATAACAGGTGAAGGCAAGAGTTTTAGGACCTGTTTATATTTGATTTTAGAATGTGTGTTGGGTGATCCAATCACAAGTGGTCAGTCATTAGAACTCCCATTGCCCGGGACACATGGCAACACATAAGCATTTACACTGCAAAAGATATGGGGCCAAACACATACCGGACCAGTTCGTCAAGTGGGTTGAGTGATGGGATCATAATGTGTCTGACTGGTGATTGTCTGTTTACATTTGTATATAGAACTGATCGGATCACACAAGGCTCATTCTAAAAACAAATGTAATGGGGTCTTAGGGTCTAAAGGTAAAGGGATTTATAAGCCTGACAGATTTTCTATCAGACTCTGTGTGCATGTTTTCATGAAGTTGTCATGTCAACGCCGCTCAATTGTGTGGAATGTCACAAGGTGGGGTCCCTGTCCCTGTAGCTAAGTTCAACACCAGCCTAGCTGTGTAACATTTCCCTCGAAAGAGCAAGCCCCTCACTGCTTGCTCCCTTACGGGTAAACCATGTGTCGATGTCAACCTCATCTCACAGCTTCCTCATCAGCGTCACTGCCCCGCTGTTTTCATTAGCAGCGCACCATCCCCTGTCCCGTCCTGTCCCTGTTACCCTCCCTGACTCCTTCCTGTTCCACTGTTGGCTCAGTCCAAGTGAAAGCACTAAGCTTTGATCTCTGTGGTTTCTGTCCCCCTCTCTGCTGTGCTCCGGATGACCCCTTATTAACAGGACACAAGTGACTGTGAGGATGACCTGCATCAGGGGAGGGGAGGTAGGTTTGATCTCGACTCGTCCCACGCTTGCTAGGCTGAACCTCCACCCACGGGACAGGCAGTGCTGAATACACAGCACTCCCAAGACCCTCAAAGCGGAGATCAACCCACCACAGAGCACCACACACACATTACATTCATTTATTACACGGCTCTTCACAAGACAAGTAGAACGCTCCATTGGCTTGAATGGGAAAATAAATTCATGTAATTACCGCTGCAAACATATAATTACCGCTGTCAATGGCAACGGGTTTTGTGCTGCTGATCATATCACTCCGCAAGTATTCTGGTCACTCATTTTTTTTTCATTAAAAAGTGAAAGCAGACGGTTGATCAGCTGTGTTCTAAAGAATGTTTGAATCAAGTTCAGCGTGTGTTGCAAACTATTTGTTTCTCAGCAAAAACGAAACGGTAACAATTAAGTGTAAAGAGACATATCGTGGAGTTTATTTTTTCGTTTTGGCAAGTAGCCGTATACGATATGGGAAAATAAGTCCCTTCAGGGCGAAACAAGACCGCTCCACTGGCGCGTCGGGGTCCGGTTCGCCCTGTCGGGACTTATTTTCCCCATAATGACCGGCGTTCTATACATTATCCCTTACATAGCGCTTTAGCTATGTAGCTATGTGTCCTAAAAGCAGGGAGTTTCCTTCCGGTCATCTTCCAGTGGCTGATCAACGCAGGTCAGAGGTCAGGCCAAGGAGTGCCTCAGTCTTCAACGTTCAACATCTGTCAGTCCTGTGGGCCTTGGATGCTCTTTGCTGTGCTGTCCTTTGAGCCTTGCTTGCTTGAGTGTGCATGTAGACCTTTAGGATTGCGCACAGCACACCCACAACAGAAATGCAAAAGATGTTGTTTGCATGGCAAATAATGAAATGCTTGGCTATGTAGATAGTGACTTTGTGGTTTCCACCCTTTCAAAATAGGAATTGAATTTTTATTGTTTATGATTTGGCTGTTGATGTTTGTGCTCTGCTTCCTCTTCTTTGCATGCTGCTGGTAAATGTCACCTAACACCTTTCACCACCTGAAGAGCCTGCAGCGTTATCGAGATTGATTTTGCCTCTACTCGACATCAGACAGATGTTGAGCTTTTTCATGCCTTAACACCTCTTTCTCTCTCTCCCTCCCTCTACATGCTCTTTCTCTCCATCACTCACTCTTTCTCCCTCTTTCATTCCCTCTCTCTCTCTCTCTCTCTCTCTCCCCCCCACTCTCTCTGCCACACTGCAGTTCGTGGAGCCCCTATTGTGATCCAACCGCATTCCACTGTCAACACCTCGGAGACCACCCACTTTGCAACCAGTCTGCCCAGCTATACCAACCAGAAGTGAGACCCATCCTCCACCCCACCCTACCCGACCCCGTGACCTGGAACTAGTTCCTCCAACTCAACTCAGCCCCAATGCCATGACACCCCACGCCACCAACAGACATGCGAGGCCCCTTTGCGGGTCCTGTGGGGTGGGGTGCCCCCTTGTCCATGCAAGGGTGTGGGCACTAGAGCCATCTCCCCAAACTGAAGCACTGGCTAATGAGTTGGCAGTGTTGCCATGAGAGACAAGGACTCTTAATGCTGCCATTCTCACTTCCTCTCACCCATTTGCATGGACATGTAACACACACACACACACACACACACACACACTGACGTGAGCATACATACAGTGTATGCAATCTAACCTTTCTCTGAACCTGGTCTGACTCTTAATGTTTTTATTTTCTTCCCTCTGGTTCCAGTAAGTAGTTCTGCTCTAGTTGGCTATGCTTGCAAAGGGTATTCTTTCCTTTTTTATATTTGTGTTCTTTCTCTTCTCTCCTCTGTTGTCCTCTGTGGGTCAGTCTGTAACTGGTGGGGGGCCAACCTGATTAACTAGCATGGAAGTGGCCAAAAAAAGAGAGGGCTCGCCAAAAGTGCATGCCGTACATATAGTGCATGCTTTTAACTGTACAGATCTGGTAAGTGCTCAAACTCACATACACACATATTCACTCCTCCCCACACACACATACATACATACATACATACATACATACATACAGTATATATACACACACACACACTCACACACACTCGACAGCCATCCATCACCCTTTGCAAAAAGTAGGGACACCAGCAAATAGTGAGAGAACGAGGTGGAGAAAAGCATTGGTCATAATTATGGGTCAACACACTTCTAGTGGACTGTTACATAATCATGGTCATCTACAGAAGGTGTTCTGGTATACCAGCCTTTTAGGAGCCACGGCCAAAGTCTCCCTGTATATCGGACGAAGCTTTGACTCCCAAAGACATGTCTGACCTGTTTGCATTTCAACAGAAGTCTTCTTATCACCACTACACTATCACAATTTCTTTTTTTTTAAATACTAGTATGACATATGCACAGATTTTACTTGGTTCCATGGTGTTGGAATTGACATTTTATTTTGTTGATTACCGGTAGATTGCAGACTGACATCTTGCCGTTTAGCAAATTCTGGTCATGTGCATTTCAGATTAGTATGCAGTTTTTTTTCTCTCTCTCTCATGTAGGCAGCAGCAGATGAGGTCTAAACCGCTAGAGAGATACCATGCCAAATTTCAAAGCATTGCTGGGTTTTGTTCATCTTTGTTTTTCGGTACATTTTTAAGACAAAGCGTATTTATTATGCAAGGACTTCCTTCGTTGCTCTTAAACATATGCAGTTGTCTGTGATCTTGATGTGTTTGTGTCCAGTTCACGCCTTTCTCGTTGTCATTGGTTGAGGTGGTCTGTCATGTCTGTAACTTTGTATCAGCTGTTAATTGTTAATAATGCAACTGGACTTTTGGTCCAAGTCTGAAGTAGAAAACCACTATTAACCCCCCAGTGATTGACTGTTGAGTATATATTGATATCAAGTCAAGCCAAAAATATATCATTGTACTCAAAAAAAAACAATGTATCTGAAAAAGTAAAGGCAGAGTCTAAGTTCGGTCGGTACTCTACACAAACATGCTAATATTCTCATGCTAGACAAGTCAAGGCTATGATGTTGAAGGCTTTGATGCCCCGCCACATCTTTGACTGTGCCGTGTACGAGATGTTGCATATCAGAAGAGAGTGCATTCACTCTTCTGGCATCTAAGGAGCCATTTGTTTGATTAGTTTTTTTTTATTAGTTTTTTTTTTTTTTAAACCTCGTCGGAACTTGATTTGTGAGTATGTCTTTTCAGCAGGGACTCACTCATAGGTCATCAATCACCCTCCCCATCTCCGGCGCTCAATCGGCCCCAGTCTGATCCATTTGCCATTTGGCTCGCGGAATGTAAATCTCATCTTTTTTTCCACGAGCAGGCCAATACCTTAGCCCTGCCAATCTCGCTACTGTAAATGTGTGTAGCGTTTGTCACGAGGCCACCGGCAATGCCATTTGAACTCCTGTGGATGCATTTTTTTTTTTTTTTTACGAATCGTGTCCATATTTCAAATACGTGGTGATTTCTTAAACATTCAAAATGACACATTTTTTAATGCATTGCTCCATACTTACAGCATATGTGTGTGTGTGTGTATATATATATATATATATATATATATATATATATATATATATATATATATAAATAAATAATATAATGTGTGTGTGTGTGTACATGGGGTAGTGCAGATATGAGCCCTGACATGCAAGGTCAGGGTTAGGCTCTCTTTGATGGCATGCGATCAGACTGCCCTGTAATTCCCCAACGGCAGCCTGGCCCAAGCCATGAGGACTGAGGCCTCTGTAGTCAGCCAAGCCAGAGATAGAGAGCAAGTACTAACTATAGGGTCCTCACCCACTAAAATTGTAGATTTTTTTTTTTTTTGTCATTGCTTTCTTTACGTTACTGTCCATAACATTACAAGTCCTAAACGGACAGAAGACCTGTAAATGTGTATTTATAAAATTGAAAAATCTTAATGAATAAAAAATATGGGGGGATTTGTAAACACTGCCTTTGTGTGTGTTTCTTTAAGTGTGGTATGGGAACGGCAGGCAATTGTACGCTGGCTGAAAAGACACTGTCAATGACAGCAGTGGAGAAGGGGGCTTCAGGGTGTTTGGCCATCTCTACATGGAGCTTCAAACAGAGTGAAGAATGGGCCTTTATGAGCAGGCCCCTGTGGGCCAGAGCCTGTTATTGCTTGTCTCTACCGTGTGAAGCGGATCTCTGAAGAGAAGTCCTGTGAATCTACCAGAGAAATACCCTCATTAGCTCCTCGTTCACAAAGGACAGAAGTGAAAGGAGGGGACAGTGGTGGAGGACTGGTTGTTCTTGGCTTTGCCTGCGGCAAGACATTATCGGTTCCTTTTTTTGCACATGCATTCATTTTCATTTTAATCAGTGTTTGCAGAAAATAAAAAGGTATTGTAAACAAGAATAGTGATATTTAATATATTATTTCATTTAATGGATAGACATTAAATTAATATTCTAAATATATTCTTAATATTTTCAGTAGTGCACTAGCAGTGAACTCAGACAGGCCAACAGGTCCTAGCGAGAGATAACCAGGACTGGTGAAGCATGAATGGATGTTTTCTCAGAAACGGTCTGTATTGGTCTACACTTGCACTGTGCGCTATACTTGGCACTGCTAAGCTCATTAAGTTCTTAGGCTCAACTCCCTCTAGATATTCATTATAGCCACCTCGTCATGGAGCGCCTCCGAGAAACCGAAGGAGGAGAGACAGTGAGCGGTTCCCCTGACGGGTGAGGGTCAGACTCGGATTACAGCTGCTACTTGTCTGCTAATGATTTTACTTCTGGGATTCAGTTCACCCTCGCAGGGTTATTTGATCAATCTTAGACCATTTCATTTTCTTCAGTGTGTAAATGGCAGCTAAAAAAAGGAAGTTAGACATGCATTAGACCAATGGAGTATTTCAGGTGATTTGTGTTTCCCACTGTTCTGATGCGTTCTAAGCCTCCCCTCACCTATCAAGCTTTTGGAAGTTCATTTGTTTACATATTTTCTCCCTGAACTATGTAAACACAGGGAAGCCAACTGGGTGGGGAGACACTGTCCACTCTGCATTTCATTAGTGCTGCACCAACAAAATGGCCAACAAAATGCATCTTTAAATTCATATGGTTTAGTTGTACACATTTTTAAGCTATACATTTAAAAATTATGTAAAAAGCTGAAATATGGAGGTCTGCCTCCTGCCTGTGTGATGAGAGCTGACAGAAGAGCTGGTGTCCGTCCACGTTAGCGTGGCGTGGCCTGACTTGTTATGAATGTGTTTTTAGAGGCTCTTGTCACCGGCGCCAGCACTCCCTCGTGGCACCCGATGACTCAGGGCCTTCAGATCCAAGCGGACCAAATGTTCCCCTCCTGTTCCTGCCAGCCAGCCAAGAAGTGGCCTCTCTCTCTCTCTCTCTCTCTCTCTCTCTCTCTCTCTCTCTCTCTCTCTCTCTCCACCTATCAGGTTACAGGAGATAAAAATTGCCCAGACCACCCCTCCATCCATGCCCCTCACAACCCAGTGAGAGGCTGAACTGTGGAATCCCATTTGTGTGTGTTTGGTAAAGGGAGGGGAGGGGTCGCAGTTTTGACAGTAATTTAACCTAGAGCAAACAGTAAACTAAAATTATCCCAACAGGGAAGGGTCTGGTTTATCAGCGATCACCAGAATCCGAGCAGTACTGCGATACAGAGACAGGCACAGCCACTGAGGAGTCCTCTCTGTCGTTGCCGTTGTTTTCTCTTGTTATTGTTTAAGAGGTCACTCAGGGGGCAATGAATTTTGGCCTGGGATTAAAGCCGCCCGTGGGGGAGTCGATGAGCACCATGGACAACCTGGAGAAGCAGCTCATTTGCCCCATCTGTCTGGACATGTTCACCAAGCCCGTGGTCATCCTGCCCTGTCAGCACAACCTGTGCAGGAAGTGTGCCAGCGACGTCTTCCAGGTACAGTAGGTGGGGAGCTGCAGCAGCAGCTCCTCATGGGGGTGAGATGCCCCGTGTGGCACACACACCTTTACACGTCAGATGTGTATGTGTTTTGGTGTTGGCTCAAGGAACACGTGAGTGATTTGTGGTGCTAAAGAAAGGGAACACAGGTCAGGGTGGAGTCAGAGAAGTGATGGTTTTGGTGACCTCCACACCCTAAGAGTGATGCTAGATGGAGGAGCATGGAAGCCTGTAAGGTCACGGATAAGACAAGTGTTCTTCAGAATGTGTTTTGGTGTTAGTGGAATAAAAAGTAGAATGTTCCATATGTGCTCTAACCTTAGAATGTAATTTCATACAAGACATGATCATTTTAAATGTAACTCATGCTCATCCAAAGGCCTTTTCCCATATGCAATTAACTGGCTCCATGGAGGCTTGTCAAGAAGTATCTAGAGAGCTAGTATCTATCGCCTGATGATGTTAACAAATGGTTAAGTGGAACCTCATTGGTTGAAAGCAAAGTAAGCAGGCAGAGGGGCTATGGAAAGAGGGTCAGCCCTGCCCAGCACCTGCTGCATAGGGAGTAAGCTGGGCCTCAGAGGGCCGTCAGAACCAAGACAAATCACCCCGTTAGCCCTATGAGTTACATCTGCCATTCGGCACTGCTGAGGAAACACTCAGGGCATCGCGCATAGCAGCAGACTAAGCCAGTGAGGCCACCAGGTCAAATCTGCTTTGCTCTCAAGTAAAGTTAGCTGTTGTTGGGTTGCAGCCTTTTATCTGCATCTGCCGTACTGTCTTAAATAGTTTTTAGGAAGTCACGTTGGCCCCAATACAGTGCCCTCAAGAATTATTGGCACCTTTGCTAAAGGTGACTGAAAAGGCTTATAACATTTTCACTTTATCAGTTATTAATCTTGATATTATATTGAAAAACAATCATACCTTTACTTGAGGTAAGTTTAGTCTAAGAATAAAGCCACCATCAGTGAAAAATCATTTTTTAAAACAAAATCACACGTCACAATTATTGGCACCCCAAAACATTTGAAATGTAAATGAAGTATGATCCCAGGCATATTTAACTTATTTTAATTCAGCCTAAGTGTTTAGGAACTTTTAAGCAATTATCAATGATTTCCTGTTTCACTGGGATATAAAAATGATGGAATGGATACAAGAAAATAGCTGCTTGACTTAAAATGTGCACATCAACAGTTAGGGCAATAAGAAGTTTAAGAAATTAGAAACTATCATGAACCAGCCTGGAAGAGGACGCAAGGCTATTTTGTCAGCAGCCACTATGAGGAGGATGGTCAGAAAAGTAAAATAAAAATCTAAAGACAGCACTTTCATAATTACAGTTTGGGAGCGTCTTGTGTCACCATGTCTCCACATCCAGCATAGGATGTCACCTAATTGTTTGGAAGGTATGCCAGAAAGAAGCCTGCCCTAACTTTTCATCACAAGCAAAAGTGTTTGGAGTTTGCCAGACACCACAGAACAGACAGAACTTTAACTGGGACAGGGTGCTGTGGTCATACAAAACAACATTTAGCTCTGACTCCAAATGCTCAAGGGTTTGGCATAGAAATAAAGATGGCTACAGAGAAAAGCACTTAATACCAAGTGTTAAATATGGTGGAGGATCTGTGATGCTGTGGGACTGTTTCTCCTTCAAAGACCCTGCCAGTATGTTCATATACATGGTGTTATGGATTCCAGTAAGTACCAGGAGATTTTCAATCAAATTTGGGCTGCCTCTGCCAAGAAGCTGGTTGTGCTTTTCCAGCAGGACAACGATCCAAAGCACACATCAGAATTCACTCAATCATGGTTCAATGAATACATAGTTACCATAGCCATCTATGTCCCCTGACCTAAATCCAACTGAGAACCTGTGGAATGAACTGAAGTGCACAAGAGAACACCAGGATTCTGCCAGATCTGAAGAGATTCTGCATTGAGGAGTGGTTGGAAATGTCCCTCTGTGCTCTCAAGTCTTATAAGATATTACAAGAAAAGACTCAGTGCTGTTCTGGAGGCTGCACAAAGTACTACATGAGGGGGGTGACAATAATTGTGATACATGTTTTTTGGAATAAAATTTATTTTGTCATCACCTGTGACTTTTTTTTCTTGTGGTAATGCATTTTCATCAGCCTTTTTTCACTCATATTAAGTAGAGGAGAGCAGGGTAAGACGAGCCATTTTTTGCATTCATCATCATTCTGACTTTTGTAATCTTCACACCAAACACAATTTTAAACTGTTCTATTACTTCTGTAATCAACAAATCTTAGATATCTTATATGGGTAAAGAGATATGCTCTCTACAAAAAAAAGTTGGTCTTGTGGCCAACACAAAGATTTCATGTAAAACATTTTTATTTTCTCCAAACAATAATTGAATTTCTACAAACAGTAACAAACACCCACATTTAACTGTGCGTTTGCCAAATAGATTCAACTGAAAATTTGCCAAGACATTAGCCTGGCGAGCCAGACCCACATTAAAATGTAGGGTCTGGGCACTCACCGTTCCCAGTGCTCAGTCCGAGGGGCGGGATAATCAGTTGTCTTTCAAATTCCCTCTGCACGCAATAGGACGCAATAGGATATTTGTTTTCAAGTAGCAGGGAATTCAAGCCAAACCGTTGCAACTCTGCCATCAATCATTATGTTAAGCCCACCAAACGACTCTATACACGATTTCAATGCCTGATTAAGTTTCGGTTTCTGGAGCTCACAAGCCAACGGAGAGTTGCTAGACTAGCCCTGGCAGCAAATATAATTTGCTGCCGCTAGGGGCGCGTCTAGATTTCTAGGCTACCAAGACATGTTTAGGCCTATAACATCTCTCTCTTTAGCTCTTAGTAACACTGAGGAACCATAAGAACAAGGTCACAAAATAAAGGCAAACTTAAAAATCTTACAGATGCAATACAAGTACTAGTTAGCTGGCTCAACTTGCCCCAGCCCTGGTGGCTCATCTTACCCCACAACCACCATTATGAAAGAAAATGCCTTTCACAGCAAGCTAGTAACATTTATGATTTTGTTTAGCCCTCACATCATAGCTTAAAAGGGCACCAGTTGAGGTGTAATGCATTTGAATGTTGGAGAGCAAATTATCATATTTTTACACATATATTCTTTACCACATTTGCCATGTGCTGTACCTTTCCACATGTTGTAAAGAACGGTTCCCTCTTCCTTAAAATGCTGTCACATAAAATTTGTTTACAGTTTTCTAGAAAAAAGAGGTGCCATCTTACCCCGTTCTCCCCTAATGGTGCCAATAGTTCTGGAGGGCACTGAATATTTCTCATAAGTCTCATCTTAATTTAGGTTTAAATGGAAAGAGGGGTGCAGGAGGAGTAATAAGGATGTGCAAACAAGGTACTGTTGCTCAGGGCAGTTGCAATACAAATAAGCATAATGACACCAAAATACATGGCTATTGAGAACTATTGAGGTAGTTTATATAGAACTAATTCAGATGAAAACTGTAGATTCACAGCGTCTGTCAGTCTATGGACATCATCCCAATCACATCTTCACTATGAAATGTGAACTATTTATGTTGCTTTGGCACATATTGAACTTGAGTCTATCAGATGAGTGAGGGACAGTTCCCTTCATCTCAGTCTGTCTCAGTCACACATTCACCTTCTGAGCCTCAGCCTCCAGGCCTCCAATGACTTATCTACTCCATTGTTCTGAGCTAAAATCTGTTTTTTTCGCACATATTGGAAGTAAAGTCTATTAGGTGAGTGAAGGACAGTTACCACCACGCCCACCTCTGTCTCGGTCACCCACCCTCTGAACCTCTGTGTCCCCCAGACATCCAGCCCGCTGTGGCAGAGCCGCGGCTCCACAGCCATGACCACCGGGGGGCGCTTCCGCTGCCCATCCTGCCGGCACGAGGTGATCCTGGACCGCCATGGCGTCTACGGCCTGCAGCGAAACTTGCTGGTGGAGAACATCATTGACATTTACAAGCAGGAGTCCAGCAGGTCAGAGCAGCACACATGCCTTGGCTAGAGACTTGGGTTCAGTTCTAAACTCTAGTCCTAATCTCACTCCCATCGCTCTCTTCTGCAACCATGTCCAGTGTTGGGAAGGTGTATTCCACTACACTCTTAAAACAAATGTGTTGAAAACAACACAACTTGCGTTGTTTTTAACACATCTCCGTGTCCAGATAGGGAAAACACATTTGTTTTAAGAGTGTACAGATTACAAAATATATGCAATTCAACTACATGATTACAAAATGTATTTTGTAATGTATTCCGATAGATTAGTGAGTAACATATTTTGAATACTTTGGATTACATCAGCATTGAATTATATTTCATAAGCAGTGGATGAAACAGTTATGTGATGTTATGTTAACTTGTAAGATCCATTGTGTCAACAGCAACCTAAAACCTAATTTACACTGAGGATTGGTTGATAAACCTATGTGCTATGAAACACTTAATGTCATTGTATCAAAGACAGAACAGAGATGCGTTGTCTGTATACGCTAAAAGGCTACCAAATCCCAAACAAAGTACATACACAGATTCCTTTTAATGAATTTCAACAGCACATTGGGAGTTACATGCCTTTGCAGAACACCCTGTCAAGAAATGGGAACCCACACTGCCCTAAAACATGCTGGCTGGATGACTCTCCTGTCCATTTTCATTGTCCTTACTCAAGAGAAGTTGCCAGCTTGTGGTCATTTCCTAAAATCACCAGACTCCAGCCTCCAAAACGTCACCATGAGCAGACAGTTGTCTACACTAAGCTCATGCAAAGTTAAAAGGGCTGTTTAAGACACAAGTTTCAGTTGTACTCATAGCTCCAAGCTCATTGCAGTCATAACATACAACCCCAAATCATAAATATAGCTGCAAGCAGCAATGAGGACCAAGCAGTTGAGCAGGAGTTGTCATGGCAACACAATGTTGCTACATTATAAAAACACCCAATTAACCTCCCATCCGACCCACCACACACATATACACAGATAAACCTCCGTGTATATACATGCGCATACCTCAAACATCACCAAATTTATTGTGTGTCCTCAGGTTGTAGTCATGAGACCACATACCAAGTTTGGTGTCAATACGAGAAAGTGTTGATAATTATAGCGCCCCTATAGTTCAAAGGTCACTAAATATATTGAGCAACTTCAGGATGTGGTCCCAAGTCCATGTACCAAATTTGGTGTCCATATGAGAAAGTTTTGCAAATTATAGCACCCCTAGTGGTGAAAGGTTGCTAACATTATTGTGTGTCCTCAGGATGTGGTCTTGAGTCCATATACTAAGTTTGGTTTCGATACGTGAAAGCATTGCTGTAATATGAGCCCACTTCCTGTGATTATAGCGCCCCCCTAGTGGTCAAAGGTCATTCAATTTATTGAGCCTCCTCCTTATTGGGTCCTGACCCCATGTACTGACTTTTTTTTTATGTCAAAGCGTTGCTGAAATATGACTATACTTCCTGTGATTATAGCACCACACAGTGGTTAAAATGTACCAAATTTCTTGGGCGTCCTCCTAATTGGCTCATGAGTCCATATACCAAGTTTGGTTTTGATACGTGAAAGCTTGCTGAGATATCACTTCACTTCCTGCCAAACTTGATTGGTCGTCACAGGAAACGGGTTTTGAATATAGGTCCAAAAAGCAATACGTTTGTGAATCATGGTATGACGATCATCTGCGTCAAGTTTCGTGAAAATCGGATTAACTTTGTGACCTGTGAAAACTTTTAAGGGTTTTTGATTAAATCCAATATGGCAGCCGGATCAATTATGTTGACATCACAAATTCACATCTGTTGGACTTAGGACCTCCCACAGTATTAACAGACACCACTAGTAAGTTTTAATTCCAAACACATCACCCGTTACAGGCCAAAACGTAATTTTGCTTATTATAGCGCCAACTATAGGTCAAAAGTCATCAAATTTATTGAGCATCCTCCTTATTGGGTCCTGACCCCATGTATTGAGTTTGGTTTTTATACGTGAAAGCTTTGCTGAGATATTACTTCACTTCCTGTTTGGCGGCTTTGCCAAACTTGATTGGTCGTGACGGCCGACAGGTTTTGAATATGGCTCCAAAAAGCAATGCCTTTATGAGTCATGATCTGACGATGATCTGCGTCAAGTTTCGTGAAAATCGGACACATTTTGTGACCTGTGAAAACTTTTAAGTGTTTTTGATTAAATCCAATATGGCGTAAGGTCCAATATGGTCGAAATTGACATCATGGGGTGCGTTGAGTTCGGCTTCATCCAAGGATTCCAAATATACTTCAATGTGTACGTTGAAACGTTGACCGCATGGATGTAATGCAAAATTTGACACAATGGTGGCGCTAGAGCACTTGACATGAAACTTGAAATTAATCATATTACTGTACCAAATCAATGTGCCAAATTTCCCAACTTTTTACTGTATGGTTCAATGGCAAATGAGCGTTTCATTATAATAATAAGAAAACATAGAATCACTGTGGGTTGCCTCGCAGCTTCGCTGCTTGGCCCCCAACAAGTTGGGATGTTGTGTAAAATGCAAATAAAACAGGATGTGATATTACAAGTCTCGTAAACCTATATTTAGCAGCAAAAAGGACATAGACAACATATCAAATGTTGAAAATGAACATTTTTACTATTCGATGGAATATATATATGAATTCTGAATTTGATGCCAGCAACAAAAGTTGGGACAGGGAATGTTTACCAATGTGCTGCTTCACCTCTTCATTTAACAAAATTCTATACATGACGAGACGAGTTGCTAGAGTTTTGAGAATGAAATGTTCTCCTGCCCAATATAGTATTTCAGTTACTCAACAGTATGGGTATTCTTAATCATGTTTTTCATTCCATGATGCACCTAATTTGAGAGGTTTGGACTGCAGACAGGCCATTTTAGCACCTGGACTCTTCCTCTATGGAGAAACACTGTTTAAATATGTGCAGAATTCATTTTGGCATATTCAAGGCCTTCCCTAGAAAAAACATTGCCTGGATAGCAGTAAATGTTGCTCAAAACATACATCATCGTGCAAGATGCCCATAGATGTTGAGTTTTAAACTGAGCACTAAAACAAGTTGGATAGGTTGGATACTTGGATAGGCCCTCTCCTCTTCAACCCAGATGAGTCTGTGAGCTCAAGCTCAAGCCCAGATAAGAATGTGGTATTTCTGTATCATGTCTAAATACAATTTTGGCTGATGCATATTAAAGTTCATACTAGCATTTCTGAATTGAGTACCAAACTGTGCTCATAGACAATGGTTAGCAGAGGTTTTACTGAGCCCATACAATGATTTTCTTTACAGAAACATGTCTGGTCATAATATAGTGCCATCTGAGGTCCAAAAGACCACGGCCATCAAATATTGTTTTTCAGCTCTATCCCTTCTTTGCAAATATTTCTCTGGATTCTCTCAATATTTTAATGATACTGTAGATGATGAAATCCCCAAATACTTCATAATTTGATGTTAAGAAGCATTAAAATTACATTGTTTCATCATTTATCTACACAGGTACAGTGTAGAGTAGAGGGTAGAGTGATGAATACCCCTAGATCTTTACTTCTAAGAGACTATGCCTCTGTGGGATGCTCTTTTTCACCCAATCATGTTCCCAGTTTCCCTAATTGGTTGTGAAGCATTCCTCCTTTTGTTTTCTTTATCATTACACAACTTTTCTAGCATTTTGTTGCCCCCACTTTTGAAAAGTGTTGTTAGTATCAAATTCAAAATGAACATATTTTCCATGAAATAGTAAAATTTGTCATTTTCAACATTTGATAATGTTGTCTGTCCTTTTTGCAGCTAAATATGATGAGTTTACGAGATTTGCAGATTATTACATTTTGTTTTTATTTGCATTTATTTTTTCTGATTTGGAGTTAGATGCAATCCTGTTCACTGCATTACAGTATGATAGGCCTATCATCTGCCATATCAGTTATGGCAATGCTTTAAGATGACATTCTCTCTCAACAGACTGTGGAGTGGAGTCGAAATTAGTTAAAAACCACAGCTATCAACTTTACAACACTTGGCAAACACTACATGTGAACAGGACACTGGATAGTCCTTGTGTCAATCTACTGTCAATGATATTATACCTGTGCATTTATTCAGACAGCCTGTAATTTATGAGGCTGTATTAGTTTTATGGTGATATAGTTGTTAGATCCTGAAGTTCTATCTCAGATATGCAATGGCGCAGACTGTGTTCTGAGTGAGGTATTGTAACAAACTGCAAAGTTGTCTCAGAATGTTTTTTATTGGTTGCACACCGAAACACACGAACACCATTACACAGGTAACACAAGGGAGGTCAATCAAACAAGCACGATACACAGACAGGGTAGTCACATACAATACACGGGGTAAACACATGAGGTACAACATAAAGAAAGACTACACAAGCTAATACATACATGATAAGGTAAACGCAATTACTCTCACTAAAACCAACATCAACATTACACACACACATACACTGCACAGCACCATGGGAGCTCACATTCATAACCAGCTAGGCTCAGTTCACTACACAGCCCCCGAGACTTAGTCCATGTCCCCTTGACTCAAGTCTTACCCTACGCAGTCCTTGAGCCTGGCTGAGACGCGATGCTGGCGTTGGGGGCGCCCCGCTGTCGCAGCGGTGACTTTCGGTGAAGGCTGCACGGTGACCGGTGTTAGAGCCACAGCTCCATTGTCACCAAGTTCCACAGAGTCAGTGTCCGAGTCCCCACGGCCCTCAGCTGAGGCCAGGGGTCGGTACAGGGCCAGTCGATCACGGTGGAGAGCCAGAACTCTCCGACGCTTAATCAGTCTCACACGATAGACCACGTCAGACAGCTTCTCTAAGACATCACACGGCCCGACCCACTGGCTAGTGAGTTTCGGGAAAATGCCTTCTTTCTCTCCGGGCAGTACACCCAAAGTCAGAGGTGGAAAGTAACGAAATACATTTACTCACGTTACTGTATTGAGTCGTTTTTCTGTGTATTTTGTATTTTTTAAGTAGTTTATAAAATCGGTATTTTAAATTTTACTTGATTACATTTTGAGTGAAGTATTGTACTTCGCTACATCAAAAATCCCATCCGTTACTTGAGTAAAAAAAAAGTTAAGACTAATGAAAACGGAAAGGGAGAGAAAAAAATCGCACCCTAAACCACTAGCCTAGTGATAATGATCAGCATGTAGCCTACAACAGGACATGAATCAAGCTGGCGCCATGCAGTCTTTCTGAAAGTGATGGAGACTGGATCACGAAATGCATCAGATTAGCCTAACCTATGAAAGTGTATATTCGCTATTCCAATCGGTTGTCTCAGTTCGTTTTAGCACTAATGATTGAGGAGATATTTAAGCAAACACCATGGGATTTCGTGTTTTGACGTTTGTGCTCACCTTTCTTTGGAAAGAAGTTTATTAGCAGTTGTTTCCCCTCATTTTGATGTCTCTCTTTTTCCTGTTTTGGCCTTTGTTTTTAGTAACCTGACTTGGCTTTCTTGGAGAAAGACATTGCACCAGCAGCAAAACAATTAGCGGTCCACTACTAGCGATGCTCAACTAAATAAACAAAAGAGACTACCTTATGAATCGTGCAGGCGGACTAAACCATTTAGCTCTTAAGCAAGGGAGAGTGAGAGTGACCTTACACAGTTTTCACCATGTTTTGTATACAAAATCCAGTCAGTCAAACTTTAAATTTCATCTGACATTCATTTTGACATTTAATTTGGAAGTTAAAATATTCAGGTAAAATAAATATATGGTGGAAATAAGTATTGAACGCTTAATTTTCTTTTCAGTAATTAGCCTTAACTTCCAGTGAGTCTATTCGAAATTTTCACCACACATTATATTAACACACATATAAAAAATCCAAACATAAGAGTTTTGAGTTGGAATGACACAGGAAAAAAAGTATTGAACGCGCCTACTGAAATTTCTTCGATACTTTGTGGAAAAAGCTTTGTTTGTAAAGACAGCTTCAAGACATTTCCTGTATGACAAAACTTATTGGTCGCAGTATCAGGTCTGATTTTTGGCCCATTGTTGCAAAGGTCTTGGGAGAGCTTTTGCTTTTATCCATCATGAAATGTTTCTTGTGTGACACCTTGGTAATGAAAAACCTTTTTATATCAATATGTAGGCTACTAACCAAGCTTATATTAATTTGCACAGATAGAAAGGATAACTACTCTCTATACAGATTCCAGCTTGTTCCTTCCCTTTCCTTTTTTGTTAGTGCTTTTTCTTAGCGTGTTCAATACTTTTCCCCTGTGTTATTCCACTTTATTACATGACTCTACTTATGGAGTTGTTTGGATTTTTTATGTGTGGATTACCTGAGTTATTACTAATGCCTGGTGAAAATTTTGTGCCCCCTGTATTCCACTTTTCATGGGCCCTCTCCTCCATCGGGGCCCTATACTTCCCACTTTCCCCCCCAGTACGACGCCCTTTAATCTGCTGAACCTTCTGCTCGTTTCCAAATATTAAAAAAACTCTCTGCAACTCAATATTGGCCTGCCTGCCTCAGCTGCCTGTGAGGGGCTTTTCAGTTGTGCTGGATTACTGTTCACTGCAAAGCGACCCAAGGATGAGTGCAACTAACTTTGAAAATCAACTACTGCTCAAACTTAAAGAAGAACTCCGGTGATTTTTCACATAGATCTCCATTTCTCAATGTCCTTTTCAGGCAAGTACCTCCACTTTCGGCGCCATATTGCAACACTTTTTTGGGCACTTATCGGCATCTATTCCAGCAGAAATGCGTGTGCGTAAGGCTTCACGACACCAATCTTGCTCCAGCAGCGAGATCACAACAGATGATTGCCACGATGTCTTCACAGCACACCACATGATTGGCTCAATGTATTTTACAACACACCACATGATTGGCTCAATGTATTCACATGTCGACGTTTTGTCGCGGAAGGGTTGTAATATGTGTAGACATATGATGTGTAGACAACTGCCATATTGGCGTTACAAACTAACCCCATGCATTACTATGGAGGATTTTTTGAGTGCTGTATCTCCTCATTAGAAAGTCTTTGGTAAAACTGGTTGTTCTGGTCCCCCCCCCCCCCCCCCCAAAAAAAAATAACTAAGTAACTTTTACTTAAAGTACATTTTAGATTAACTACTTTTTACTTTTACTTGAGTACATTTTCAGATCGGTATTTTAACTTGTACTTGAGTAATATTTTATCAAGGTATTGGTACTTTTACTTGAGTACAATATTTTCGTACTTTTTCCACCTCTGCCCAAAGTTTATCGCCGGTCTGGAACTCCTGGCCACGACAGCGCTTATCGTACGCTCGCTTTTGACGTATTCCAGCTTCACTCATAGCCTGCCTGGCCAACTCGTGTACTCCTTTCAGTCTCTCGCGTAGCTGCTTGTAGTATTCCAGCCCTGGCTTACCTCCAATCTCCGCTTCCGGAGGAGAACTGAACACCAAGTCCACCGGCGTGCGTAGCTCTCGCCCGAACATCAGAGCTGCCGGTGTGCATTTCGTTGACTCTTGCTCTGTGCGATATGCCCAGAGCACCAGGGGCAAGTGTAAGTCCCAGTCATTTTGTCGGCGGTCGGCCAATATGGCCAGCTGTACTGCCAGCATCCGATTAAACCGTTCCACTAGCCCGTCGCTTTGTGGATGCAGAGGTGTCGTTCTTGTTTTCCGGATGCCCATGCGCTGGCAAACCTCAGCGAATACTTCCGCCTCGAAATTCCGCCCTTGGTCGCTGTGGAGCTCTTCCGGTGCCCCGAACCGGCAGAACATCTCAGTGACCAGTCTGTCCGCTGTCGTCTGGGCGCTCTGATCTGGCACCGCATACGCCTCCGGCCACTTAGTGAAATAGTCCATGGCTACGAGCACGTAGCGATTGCCCCGCTCTGTGACTGGCAGTGGGCCCATGATATCGACGGCTACCCGCTCCATGGGAGCCCCGACTGCGTATTGCTGCAGCGGAGCGTGTGAGCGTCGCGTGGGGCCCTTCTTCACTGTGCAGGCGTCACAGCAGTGAACATGCAGTTCAACGTCCAGCCTGCATCCCGGCCAATAAAAGTGGCTTCTCAGCCGACGAAGAGTCTTTGCAATGCCGCCCCCACTGCCCCATGTACCTGTTCCAGTACACAGGCTCGTAATCCAGCAGGAACCAGCAACTGGAAAATGTCAGAGCCGCGGCCAGGCTCCTCTCCTCCCTCCGGTGGCAGTGCTGGCACTGGTCTGCTGCACACGGACGCCTGAACGGGGCGTCCGCGTTGCGGTGAAGGCGACCCGCCCGGTGTCGAATCTCCATGTCGTAGTCCTGGAGTGCCTCCAGCCAGCGAGCCAGCTGGCCCTCTGGTTCTTTGAAGTTCAGCAGCCAGTTGAGCGATGCATGGTCTGTTCTCAGCAGGAACCGTTTGCCGTAGAGGTAGGTTAGGAAATGGCGCACTGCCACCACCACAGCCAACAGTTCTCTGCGAGTCACGCAGTAATTCTTCTCTGCTCGGTCCAGTGAGCGGCTGAAGTATGCGACCACCTGCTCGCCCTGCTCGCCTGCTTGAGAGAGGACGGTGCCGACGCCCACGACGCTGGAGTCGGTGTCCAGGATGAACGGCAGATGAGGGTCAGGGAAAGCGAGCGTCGGGGCCTTACATAGCGCCCTCTGCAGCCGCCATCTCCCCCCGTGTCCACTCAAAGAGCTGGCCTTTGTGTGTCAATCGATGCAGCGGGCTGGCGCCTGTAGCAAAGTCCCAGATGAAACGCCGGTAATATGACGCCAGGCCCAGGAAGCTCCGCAGCTCAGCACCATCGCGCGGAACCGGCCCACGTCTCACCGTCTCCACCTTAGCTGGGTCGGTGGCCACTCCGCCGGCGCCACCGGCCCCATGGCCCAGAAACCCGGTTTGCCTCCGGAACAGGTGGCACTTTTTCGGGTGCAGTTTGAGCCCAGCACCCCGTATGGCGTCGAACACCTTCTCCAGATTTGCTATGGCACCGGTGAAGTCTGTTGCATGACACAGAATGTCGTCCAGGTAAACCACGCAGCATGTTCGTGGAATGCCCACCAGGACACGCTCCATCAGCCGCTCAAAGTTCGCTGGCCCGTTGCATAGGCTGAACGGAAGTACCCGGAACTGCCACAGCCCTTGCCCGATGGTGAACGCTGTCTTCGGCCGAGCTTCCGGGGCTAGCTCAATCTGCCACTAGCCGCTGCGCAAGGCCGGCAATGCTGTCCAGCGCATCGTCAATGCGGGGGAGAGGGTAGGAGTCTTTCCGGGTTACCTGGTTGAGGCGCCTGTAGTCAACACAGAACCGCCACGAGCCGCCCTTCTTCCGGACAAGTACAGCTGACGCAGCCCAGGGACTACTGCTTGGCTCTCTCCTGCTGCGGCCATTTCCTTGACCTTTTCTTCAGCTGCTTGTCATTTGGCGAACGGTAAGCAATGAGGCTGAAGTCGGATGGGCCGGGCATTTCCGGTGTCAATATCATGTTGGAGAGTGGAGAGTGGTGTTTGCTCAACCCGCTCTCTTGGCTCCTCCCTGGTGGGTGCGAGCTGAGCAGTGGCGGACTCAGCAAGCGGACCTGGATGAGACCTGTTGTTTTCGCAGGCTTGAGTTTCGCGTGTTTGTGTGGGGAGGGGCGGTCTTGGATGACGAGCACTCTTTGCGAGTTCGCTTCCTGCGGGCTTGTGTGGAGCGAGTTGGAGAGTTCTTCGTCGCGCCAGCTCTCCGCACTTGATGCTCTGTTTTCCCCGCTGTGTGCAACACTACGCTGCTCGTCCCCAAGTGTAGTGTGAACCGGGAAATGTCCACCACAGCCCCCCCTTTCTCTAGCACGTCCAGGCCGAGAATAGCCTAGAAATCTAGAAAATTACATTTGCTGCCAGGGCTAGTCTAGCAACTCTCCGTTGGCTTGTGAGATCAAAAAATTAAACCTCTATCAGGCCAATCAAATAGTGTATAGAGTCATATAGAGGCGGGCTTAACATAATGATTGATGGTAGAGTTGCAACGGTTTGGCTTGAATTTGTCTGCTACTTGAAAACAAATAAGATAATGTTGCTGTTGGCGAACAGTGTGACACGAGTTAAGCTTTTATTAAGTTGGCAAAAGTTTGAACTAGCCAACTAGCTCTGCTGGTGGGAAACGCATGGGACTTATAGCGCTGTCCTATTGCGTGCAGAGGGAATTTGAAAGACAACCGATTATCCCGCCCCTCGGACTGAGCACTGCGAACGGTGAGTGCCCAGACCCTACATTTTAATGTGGGTCTGGCTCGTCAGGCTAGGCCGAGAATGCACTCATCCTGAATGCTAGCCAACCAAAGCCGGCGGCTCGCAGTCTCACCGTTGATGCACACACACACCACTTTTTGCCCATACAGTTCCGCTCACTCTCCAGTAACTGTTGTGATGCACGTTTTTGTCTCTTACCAGCCTCTGGGTCAGGCTACCAGCGTGCCGGGTAAGAGGCCGGGGCGCACAAGCGAGATGGTGGAGCCAGTATCGATCAAGATGCGACACCGAGTCCCGTCTAGCGTGCAGTCCACATACAGTCCTCTGGTTTGACCGAGCCGGCCCAGCCGTATGCAATCTATAGCTCCTCCCGCCGTGCCACTTTCTTCTAGTAACTGGGGCGCGAGCGTGAGGGGTGCTGGGGCGGGACAGTACCTCGCGATGTGTCCCGGCTCGCCACACCGGTGGCATCCGTCTCCGCTGGCTGGCATCTTCCACTCGCGTGGGCGGCGTTGTGGTGGCTGTGCCGTGGTCTGCCGCGTCACCTCCAGTTCCTCCCCGTCTTCCTCCATCGATGTCTGGCGTACGCAACGCCTCGACTCCGTTGTGTGGAAGATGTTTTCCACCCGTTCGGCCTCCGCCAGCGCCACGGCCAGCGAACTGGGGGCGCTCCGGCGAAGGTGTTCTCTCAGCCGCTCCTCGCACAAAACGCTTCCAGTGCCATCTCTTCATGTAGACTCTGGCTGTACGTTGGGTAGCCCCGCCGGGCATACAGCTGCAGAACTTGCCCAGTCTCTCGTCCTTGTGTCGCCGTCTGGAAGCAAGTTGTTCTCGGGCATCGCTGGTGAAGATTCTCTGGCCGAATTGTCGTTGCAGAGCTGCTTCGATTGCAGTCCAGGTTGCTTGCTCTGCCGGTGGCAGGTCTTCTAATACTTGCAGCGCTTCCCCCTCCAGGGCCAACGCCACCTGTACGCCCGTTCTCTTCGCCGACCAGCCATTCAGCTCGGCTGCCAGCCGGACCTGCACCAGGTATGTCGCCAGCGGCCTTTCGCCATTGTAGTGGGGCAACTTTACGCTGGGCCGCCCTTCTGCCACCGCCGTCGTACCAGGGACCGGCCGGTTTCCATCGCTCCCATGTGAAGCGGGTTCAAGTGGCGGGATGCTGCCATCAGCCCGGTTCGTCTCCTCCTGTGGCCGGGGGGCGGGCTTCTTCGTCACGGTCACGCTGCAGGCTGGCTCCGTCTGCTGGGCCCAGCAGGTGGCCATGGGCGAGCGCGCTGTCGAAGAGCAGTCTTGGCAGGAAACTCATCATAGCATAGGTTGCAGCTTTCTCCTCCCGTCCAGTAGGGGTCGACATCCCACTTCTGACACCAATGTAACAAACTGCAAAGTTGTTGTTGAACCAAAACACACGAACACCATTACACAGGTAACACAAGGGAGGTCAATCAAACAAGCACGATACACAAACAGGGTAGTTCACATACAATACACGGGGTAAACACATGAGGTAGAACATAAAGAAAGACTACAGAAGCTAACACATACAGTACATGACAAGGTAAACACAATTACTCTCACTAAAACCAACATCAACATTACACACACACATACAATGCACAGCTAGCCTAGAAATCTAGACGCGCCCCTAGCGTCATTACATTTGCTGCCAGGGCTAGTCTATTAACTCTCCGTTGGCTTCTGAGCTCCAGAAATCGAAACTCAATCAGGCCAATGAAATCGTGTATAGAATCGTTAAGTGGGCTTAACATAATGATTGATGGCAGAGTTGCAACGGTTTGGCTTGAATTCCCTGCTACTTGAAAACAAATAAGATGGATGTTGCTGTTGGCGAACAGTGTGACACAAGTTAAGCTTTTATTAAGTTGGCAAATGTTTGAACTAGCCAACTAGCTCCGCTGGTGGGAAACGCATGGGACTCATAGCGCACCGCTGTCCTATTGCGTGCAGAGGGAATTTGAAAGACAACTGATTATCCCGCCCCTCGGACTGAGCACTGCGAACGGTGAGTGCCCAGACCCTACATTTTAATGTGGGTCTGGCTCATCAGGCTACTGCACAGCACCATGGGAGCTCACATTCATTACCAGCTAGGCTCAGTTTACTACAGTATTATACTGTAGGCAACTGACAAGTAATTTCCAGAATAGTCTTCTTAAAGAGCAGTAGGGGCACAGATGAAGCCACTGGTGTCATGATGCATGGACATGCACACCAAAGGTTTAGGACAACAGTATTTTGTAAACACATGTAATGAAACTTTGCATCCCCTGGTCCAACCCATGCCAACACACTAAATATAACCAGAGCACTTCATCCTGGTGGTAGTTAAACAAAGCTGTTGTGTCAGGTTCTCCAGCGACTGCCTCTTTGAGGGACTGGTGTACTCAAGGTGTTTTATTTTACAATCTGCTTCCACTTTTGTCTCTGGAGCATGAGTCATCAGAATGTGGAGCGTGTGCCCTGATTTTGGAGGACCCAGAGAGAGAGAGAGAGAGAGAGAGACAGAGAGAGAGAGAGACAGACAGAGAGAGACAGAGAGAAAGAGAGAGAGAGATGACAGTGGAGATGTGTGACGCAGGGTATTGAGATCAGACAGGACATCAGCAGGTGCAGTTCACACAGTTTGAAGGCTGAAGTGTTATTCATTTATTATTACTGTGCTGCTTTACAAAACAACTTCATTTTCACAGCATGGACGTGTCTCATTATTCATGCTTTCATCTATTGAGATGCTTTTGACGGGGGTGGGTAGTGAAGGGATGGGTGTCATTTGTATAGGTGCTGGAGGAGTCAGACAGCATGGAAACAGTGCTGACTATTGGCTTGATTCCACAGCGGTACTAATGCTCAATGAGCCACTCAATTACACCCTTAACCCTCTGAGCCTTACCTCCTACCTCTGTGGTGCACTAGAACAAATGCGGGTACTTCAGGATGAAGTGAGATTTAAGTGCATGAAATGACATAAGGCCTTTGGCTATCAGTATATGCTACATACCAAATAAAGGCAGTTGATCACATTATCTAAAGTGGCCGTAAGGTTGTGAAACCAAATAGTCAGTTTACATTTACAAACACAGGACACTGGATAGTCCTTGTGTCAATCTACCGTCATTGACATTATACCTGTGCATTCGTTCAGTTATACATGGAGCGCCAACAACAACTAGCAAGTATGATGATGCCGAGTAGTGAAGGCTTTGTCAGCACTCCTGCAATCCACCAGATGGTGCTCTTTCCTAAGCCGTGGCCCAGTCACCTAAGGGTACTCCTCCTGACATAGTGCACACATCATACTGACACGGACCTCACAATTCAGCGCCGATCGCTTGACAGGGCCAAAGATTAAAAAGCCTGGTGATAAATTGAAAAGGTGCTCCGTTTTGAGCAGGTCCTCTTTCATGCATGAGGAGGGAGTTGACAGTCGGTCCGCCCCTGTTCGCCGACAGATCGCGATCACATCACTCACTGCGTCTATCCGGAAAAAGGTGCTCGCAGATTTGGGATGTTGGTGCTTTATATAGACGCCATCGGGAAGTAGGCCGAGTCGTATCTTAATTCTCCTGGCTGGAGAAAGGCCAAGTTGATCATTAAAAGCCAGACAAAAAACCCACCTCTTTAAATATTTCCAACAGCTCCATGAACCAGCACAACAAACTTTTCCAACAAGCTCATTATCACAATCTTGGCACTCGTTTCTTATCCTTATCTCCTTGAGTGACGGATTTCACTCATACAAATCCTCTAGATGAGTGGAATTTCAATGTGAGCGAAGCACAGCCATAATGAGCTCTGTTTCCTTACTGCCAATGAACGCGCTCAGGCTGCTGAGAGAGGTAATAGGTTGGAGAGGATCTTTAGAGCTCTCTGTCAGCATTAATCACCTCATGTCACATGCATAAAGATGACATGAAGCCGGCGTTGACCACTATTCCTGCCTCTCAGGTTTGTTGTGATGAATATGTATTGTGAATGAGTGTGTAGTCACTCAAGTGTATACTGTGATGTCTATTCATCTTCCATTGCTGGGGCAAAGCTAAGAAGTGTAGTCGACTCCTCCTGATAAAACCTCAACCTCTGCATTCTTACCCCTGGACATTGTCTGTCATATCAGGGCCTCCTGTCAAGCACTGTGCACCTTGAGTCTCTTTCCCTTTTTAGCTACACCCATATGGCCTCAGACTGACCTTGACCCCCCCCCACACTGACCTCTGACCTCTCCCCAGGCCCTTGCACCCTCTGCCGGAGCAGCAGCAGCAGCAGCAGCAGCTGATGTGTGAGGAGCACAAGGAGGAGCGGATCAACATCTACTGCCTGAGCTGTGAGACGCCCACCTGCTCCATGTGCAAGGTGTTTGGCGCACACAAGGACTGTGAGGTGGCGCCGCTGCAAAGCGTTTACAAGCGCCAGAAGGTAAAAAAAAGGGGTTTGTTGGCACCAGTGAGGATGGTATCGGTGGAGAGTTGGCATTGTGCCATCTTAGAGAGAGCCACAGGTGTGTGTGTGTGGGGGGGGGGTATCAGAGGACAATCATTTGAGGCCACAATCATATCAAGGTTGTAGCGGACTGGTTAAATTGTGAATAAATTCATTGCATGCACAAGCCATTGTGTGTGTGTGTGTGTGTGTGTGTGTGTGTGTGTGTGTGTGTGTGTGTGTGTGTGTGTGTGTGTGTGTGTGTGTGTCCATGTGTGTGTGTGTGTGTGTGTGTATTTGTGTGTGTGTTTTCCTTTGTTGTGTCAGATTAGCTTTGTGAATAGAGCATGTCACAGCTTGTGCTCCCTGTAGTTAAAACAACAAGCGCACATCGCACTGCGGTTATTGAACAGCTGGTTGTCCTCTGCCGTTGGGAGATCAGAGAGGGGAGTGCTAGACACCGATGACATTTCTCATTCATGGCAAACAGATGTGCCGAGCGTCGACCAGCAGGGGGTCTCGCCCGGCATCCGTGGGGGTCTACATCGCACCCTGGATGTGTCACCCAGATGGACACGGCACAGTCGCGCGTCCGGTACCCATTGGCAGAACGCCACACTTTATCCCTTTTAATCGCCCCTGTCAAATTTGGACACGGCAACGGTGGTTTTGCGCACAGACGCTTCGCACTTGCCAGAATCCCCTCCTCATGCAAGGTGATGACCGAACTAGGGCAACAGCAAGCAATCTGAAGGGGGGAAAATGCAAAGGCCACTAATGAGTGACACCACAGGGTCATTTTGGCCTTGTTGGGCCATTAGGCTCCCTTTGTGTCCAGACGGAAGTCCCTGCAAGTGACCAAGACATTAGTGAGTGTGTCCTGGTTGGCTCTAAGGGCTTATGAGTTTTCCCTGGCAGGTTGACTCATAGGCCTCTAGTGTGTTTGCCTGGGAATTCGGGGAGAGGGGGTTGATCAAGGTGAGAAGTGGCGTGGCTACCCAGGTGAATAATGACTCGAATCATTTCATTTGCATCACCATTTGTGCAAAACAGTAGCTCAGCAGACACCATATGTTGGTCCGTTCTCCACCGAGGTTAGTTGCGTGGGGGAAAGTGGCTGCTGGGAGTTGGTGACGCCACTTGCGTAAGCAGGTGGCTGAGCTGACATTTGCCTGCCCAGCACCCTTTTTTCCCACATTGTTTTTTACCCTCAGTGCCGTGAATCACATCACAATTAGAAATGCAGATGAGCTCTAAAGTTTTCACGAGTCATCGCAGGAAGCGCGGTCTCTGCCATTTTCCCGAGTCGCCATAGTTCACAATCTGGCGCCGTGTGACCGTGTCGTCTGACCAGGGCAGCTGGCGGTCATGACACGTTGGGTCTGACACTGTTTTTGTTTGTATGTTAACACAATCATATGAATGAAGCTTTATTTTTAATTTGTCTAAAGTGAGGCAGTCGTGCAGCAGTTTTTTGGCCCATGTTGTTTTCTGTGTTTCTTTTCTTCTCATTTCTGATCATGCTTGGTCTCAGATGTCTTTCTCTTTCTCTTTCTCTTTCTCACGATCCCAGACAGAGCTTAGTGATGGAATAGCGATCCTGGTGGCAGGAAATGACCGGATGCAGGCCATCATCTCACAGATGGAGGACATCTGCAGAAACATAGAGGTGAGAGCAGAACCACCACGGTAACAGTAGAAGCACAGAGGTGAGAACAAAGCTGTCATGCTGACAACACGGTCATGGAATTTCTGGAATGTCATGGAATTTTGGAAAGTGTATTCCAGACATGGAAAGTCGGGGAATTTTGTTATAGCAGTTTAAAATGTACTTGCCAAAAATAAGAGGTTAATACAAATGTATCTATCCACGCAGAATTGGAGTATATCTGGTTATTAGCTTTACTGCTTGCCCGAGTAGGCCAAATTTGTTTATTCAATGCCCATTTATTCATCCTGCTCTAAAGAAGTAAAAGATTCTTGAACGCTACATGGCTGCTTTGAAATCATTGGTCAGTATATTGTACAATAGATTATACAGTAAGTCATGGAAATTTAAGTTTTTGTCAGGGAAGGTCAGGGAAAAGAACAGAACCAGATTTGAACCTATAATGCAGACAGTAGAACCATTAACATGTGAGTACACACCATTGACCACCACAGGTCCCTTGTGCTACCCTCATCATAGGTTCTATAGCCATGACAGTGAGAAAATATGGCAATATTACTTACACACAGTATTTATACATTAAAGTGTCCTTGATACATATCTCATGCTTTTAAATATACAGTGAGCATTTCCACTTATATGTAATGCTCCACACGGGAAAGCATTGTTCCACACGGGACAGCTTTTGTTATTGCATATGGTCTGTGAGTTTGGGGGCCTGGCCTTAGAACCATCAGAACCAGAACCAGAACAGAACAGATGACAGAGGTCTATTGTGTATCATACATATGAAGATTTGATACTGATGATTTGGACCCCTCAGATGCGGCGGCTCTGATTATGTGAGAATGAATGAGATTGAAAGCACACAGTGACCATGGCTGACCATGTGGACTCTGACTGTCGGCAGGAGAACGGGCGGCGGCAGAAGCAGACCCTGTGCGACCAGTTCGACGGCCTCTACACCATCCTGGAGGAGCGCAAGAAGGAGCTGGTGGAGAGCGTGAGCCGTGAGCAGGACCGCAAGCTTCGCCACGTGCGCGGACTCCTCCGTCGCCACGGCGACCACCTGGAGGCCGCCGTCAAGCTGGTGGAGACGGCCATTCAGTCCATGGATGAGCCACAGATGGCTGTGTTCCTGCAGGTGTGTGTGTGTGTGTGTGTGTGTGTGTGTGTGTGTGTGTGTGTGTGTGTGTGTGTGTGTGTGTGTTCCCTTCACAAGCTCAATGCAGTGGTGTCACAATGTCATTGAAGGGTATGGTAGAGCAGTGGTAACATGGGCCTGGGTTCAAATCTTGAACTCGTTGTGAGTCCATGTCACTGTAGATACAAGTGTCATCTAAATACTTGTCACTTTTACTTGATGTATGCAAAAGAGATGTCAACAGAGAAATGTTGTTTTTATTTGACTTCTTGGATTGTATTTTGTTGTGATTTTTGCCATGCTGCAGTGAAACATATTGAATGATTCTCAAGATCCCAAAAACAGTCGTTAGTCTCCACCAATATTTCCTCGAGTCTGTTCCTAGGAAATTCATTGCAAACTATTGATCAGTGGAGAGTCCAGGGCTGTATGTCACTATGTGATATCACTGGACAGAGTAGAGGGGGTGGGTGGGCTTTAGACATCAGAGGCCCAATTGCAGTATACTTATAGTGTTTGACAGCACTTCTGCGTGCCAGTAGATCACCGGCACCTCTTGTTTAGAAGGCCCAAGAAAAAAGACATTGATTAAAGGCCAGCTCTTGTAGCCAAGGCCACTGCCAGAGCCCTGATCTCATCCCCTCTGACTAGAATCAGCCCCGAAAATCAGCACCAGCACCATAGAGTTTCAGCGGGGGCAATAAAGGAAGCCCTGACAGGGGGTGATCAACAGATGTTGTAATGGGAGAAAGGCTGCTGAAATTTTGTCCACTGCATCATCTTTCTTTTTTCCAATTAGACTGGTGCAAATTCATCTACCTTAGATCTACGATGTATTATGTATTGTCATATTGTCTTTGTTAGCTTTAACTACGCTATAGCCTATTCTAATAAGAGAGTTAGTTCAGTTCAGTTCAGTTCAGATATCTTTATTAGTCCCCTAGGGGCAATTCGGTTTACAGCCAACCAATCCATTAAGGGG